>NW_028181462.1:0-92500 GCF_964211825.1 Aythya ferina
GTGCTTTTGACATGTTTTGGTTTCTCCGTTGGGTTTCGTTTGGTTTTCCAGGGTCATCACGGTGAAAAAGAGTAAATTGTGGGTTTTGGAGAACATCAGGTAGGTTTAGTGGGGGTTTTGGGGTGGATCTATGGCTTTTAGAGTTTTCTTTCTTTTTAGGGGGTGATCCTGTTCTGTTTTGTGGTGTTTTTGATATGTTTTTGGGTCTCCGTTAGGTTTCGTTGTGTTTTCCGTGGTCATCATGTTGGAAAATTGTAAATTGTGGGTTTTGGAGAAGATCAGGTAGGTTTAGGGTGGTTTTGGGGTGGATCTATGATTTTGGGGTTATTTTCTTCCAGTTTTGGGGGTGATCCCGTTCTTTTTTGGGGTGCTTTTGATGTGTTTTGGGGTCTCCGTTGGGTTTCGTTTGGTTTTCCATGGTCATCGTTGTGGAAAGGAGTAAATTGTGGGTTTTGGAGAAGATCAGGTAGGTTTAGGGTGGTTTTGGGGTGGATCTATGGCTTTTAGAGTTTTCTTTCGTTTTTGGGGGTGATCCTGTTCTGTTTTGTGGTGTTTTTGACGTGTTTTGGGGTCTCCGTTGGGTTTCGTTGTGTTTTCCGTGGTCATCATGGTGGAAAAGAGTAAATTGTGGGTTTTGGAGAAGATCAGGTAGGTTTAGGGTGGTTTTGGGGTGGATCTATTGTTTTTGGGGTTTTCTTTCTTTTTTGGGGATATCCCGTTCTTGTTTGGGGTGTTTTTGATTGTTTTGGGGTCTCTGTTGGGTTTTGTTGTGTTCTCGTTGCTCGTTAATGTAAATGGGAATGGATTGTGGGTTTTGGAGAAGATCAGGTGAGTTTAGGGTGGTTTTGGGAGGAAATTCATAGTTTTTGTTTTTTTTTTTTTTTTTTTTCTTCTGATCCAGTTCATTTTTGGGGTGTTTTTGACGTGTTTTGGGGTGTCCGTTGCGTTTCGTTGAGTTCCTAATGGGTTTTCTGGTGGTTGGGAGTGGACTTTGGGCTTTGGAGAACATCAAGTAGGTTTAGGGTGGTTTTGGGGTGGATGTATGATTTTGGGGTTATTTTCTTCCAGTTTTGGGGGTCATCCTGTTCTTTTTTGGGGTGTTTTTGACGTGTTTTGTGGTCTCCGTTGGGTTTCCTTTGGTTTTCCATGGTTATCGTTGTGGAAAAGGGAAAATTGTGAGTTTTGGAGAACGTCAGGTAGGTTTAGGGTGGTTTTGGGGTGGATCTACGGTTTTTGGGGTTTTCTTTCTTTTTTTAGGGGTTATCCCGTTCTTTTTTGGGGTGTTTTTGACGTGTTTTGTGGTCTCCTTTGGGTTTCTTTGGGTTTTCCATGGTTAATGTTGTGGAAAAGGTTAAATTGTGGGTTTTGGAGAACGTCAGGTAGGTTTAGGGTGGTTTTGGGGTGGATCTACGGTTTTTGGGTTTTCTTTCTTAATTTAGGGGTTATCCCGTTCTTGTTTGGGGTGTTTTTGATGTGTTTTGGGGTCTCCGTTGGGTTTTGTTGGGTTCTCGTTGGTCGTTAAGGTAAATGGGAGTGGATTGTGGGTTTTGGAGATGATCAGGTAGGTTTAGGGTGTTTTTGTAGAAAAATTCATAGTTTTGGGGTTTTTTACTTCTGATCCAGTTCTTTTTTGGGGTGTTTTTGACGTGTTTTGGTTTCTCCGTTGGGTTTCGTTTGGTTTTCCATGGTGATCACGGTGAAAAAGAGTAAATTGTGAGTTTTGGAGAACATCAGGTAGGTTTAGTGGGGGTTTTGGGGTGGATCTATGGCTTTTAGAGTTTTCTTTCGTTTTAGGGGGTGATCCTGTTCTGTTTTGTGTTTTTTTTGACATGTTTTGGGGTCTCCGTTGGGTTTCGTTGTGTTTTCCGTGGTCATCATGGTGGAAAATTGTAAATTGTGGGTTTTGGAGAAGATCAGGTGAGTTTAGGGTGGTTTTGGGAGGAAATTCATAGTTTCTTTTTTTTTTTTTTTTTTTTTTCTTCTGATCCAGTTCATTTTTGGGGTGTTTTTGAATTGTTTTGGGGTGTCCGTTGTGTTTCGTTGAGTTCCTAATAAGTTTTCTGGTGGTTGGTAGTGGACTTTGGGATTTGGAGAACATCAGTTAGGTTTAGGGGGACTTTTGGTGTGGATCTATGATTTTTGGGGTTTTCTTTCGTTTTTGGGGGTTATCCCGTTCTTTTTTGGGGTGTTTTTGACGTGTTTTGTGGTCTCCTTTGGGTTTCTTTGGGTTTTCCATGGTTAATGTTGTGGAAAAGGTTAAATTGTGGGTTTTGGAGAACTTCAGGTAGGTTTAGGGTGGTTTTGGGGTGGATCTACGGTTTTTGGGGTTTTCTTTCTTTTTTTAGGGGTTATCCCGATCCTGTTTGAGGTGTTTTTGACTTGTTTTGGGGTCTCCGTTGGGTTTTGTCTGGTTCTCGTTGGTCGTTAAGGTAAATGGGTTTGGATTGTGGGTTTTGGAGAAGATCAGGTAGGTTTAGGGTGTTTTTGTAGAAAAATTCATAGTTTTGTGTTTTTTTACTTCTGATCCAGTTCTTTTTTGGGGTGCTTTTGACATGTTTTGGTTTCTCCGTTGGGTTTCGTTTGGTTTTCCAGGGTCATCACGGTGAAAAAGAGTAAATTGTGGGTTTTGGAGAACATCAGGTAGGTTTAGTGGGGGTTTTGGGGTGGATCTATGGCTTTTAGAGTTTTCTTTCGTTTTAGGGGGTGATCCTGTTCTTTTTTGGGGTGTTTTTGACATGTTTTGGGGTCTCCTTTGGGTAGCGTTGTGTTTTCCGTGGTCATCATGGTGGAAAATTGTAAATTGTGGGATTTGGAGCACATCAGGTAGGTTTAGTGTGGTTCTGGTTTGGATCTATGTTTTTTGGGGTTTTCTTTCGTTTTTTGGGGATATCCCGTTCTTGTTTGGGGTGTTTTTGACTTGTTTTTGGGTCTCTGTTGGGTTTTGTTGTGTTCTCGTTGCTCGTTAATGTAAATGGGAGTGGATTGTGGGTTTTGGAGAAGATCAGGTGAGTTTAGGGTGGTTTTGGGAGGAAATTCATAGTTTTTGTTTTTTTTTTTTTTTTTTCTTCTGATCCAGTTCATTTTTGGGGTGTTTTTGACGTGTTTTGGGGTGTCCGTTGCGTTTCGTTGAGTTCCTAATGGGTTTTCTGGTGGTTGGGAGTGGACTTTGGGATTTGGAGAACATCAAGTAGGTTTAGGGTGGTTTTGGGGTGGATCTATGATTTTGGGGTTATTTTCTTCCAGTTTTGGGGGTCATCCTGTTCTTTTTTGGGGTGTTTTTGACGTGTTTTGTGGTCTCCGTTGGGTTTCGTTGTGTTTTCCGTGGTCATCATGGTGGAAAATTGTAAATTGTGGGTTTGGGAGAACATCAGGTAGGTGTAGGGTGGTTTTGGTGTGGATCTATTGTTTTTGGGGTTTTCTTTCTTTTTTTAGGGGTTATCTCGTTCTTGTTTGGGGTGTTTTTGACTTGTTTTGGGGTCTCCGTTGGGTTTCCTTTGGTTTTCCATGGTCATCATGGTGAAAAAGAGTAAATTGTGGGTTTTGGAGAACATCGGGTAGGTTTAGGGGGACTTTTGGGGTGGTTCTATGGTTTTGGGGGATATTCTTCCAGTTTTTGGGGTGATCCCGTTCTTTATGTTTTTTTTTTGATGTGTTTTGTGGTCTACGTTTGGTTTCGTTGGGTTCTTGTTGGTCATCATGATGTAACAGGATAAATTGTGGGTTTTGGAGAACATCAGGTAGGTTTAGGGGGACTTTTGGTGTGGATCTATGGCTTTTGGTGTTTTCTTTCGTTTTTGGAGATGATCCTGTTCTTTTTTGGGGTGTTTTTGACGTGTTTTGTGGTCTCCGTTGGGTTTCATTGTGTTTTCCGTGGTCATCATGGTGGAAAATTGTAAATTGTGGGTTTTGGAGCACATCAGGTAGGTTTAGTGTGGTTCTGGTATGGATCTATGGTTTTTAGGATTTTCTTTCGTTTTTGGGGTTGAACCAGTTGTTTTTTGGGGTGTTTTTGACGTGTTTTTGGGTCTCCGTTGGGTTTCGTTGGGTTCTCGTTTGTCGTTAAGGTAAATGGGAGTGGATTGTGGGTTTTGGAGAACATCAAGTAGGTTTAGGGTGGTTTTGGTGTGGATGTATGATTTTGGGGTTATTTTCTTCCAGTTTTGGGGGTCATCACGTTCTTTTCTGGGGTGCTTTTGACGTGTTTTGTGGTCTCCGTTGGGTTTCCTTGGGTTTTCCATGGTCATCGTTGTGGAAAAGTGTAAATTGTGGGTTTTGGAGAACGTCAGGTAGGTTTAGGGTGGTTTTTGGGGTGGATCTACGGTTTTTGGGGTTTTCTTTTCTTTTTTAGGGGTTATCCCGTTCTTGTTTGGGGTGTTTTTGACTTGTTTTGGGGTCTCTGTTGGGTTTTGTTTGGTTCTCGTTGGTCATTAAGGTAAATGGGAGTGGATTGTGGGTTTTGGAGAAGATCAGGTAGGGTTAGGGTGTTTTTGTAGAAAAATTCATAGTTTTGGGGTTTTTTACTTCTGATCCAGTTCTTTTTTGGGGTGTTTTTGACGTGTTTTTGGGTCTCCGTTGGGTTTCGTTTGGTTTTCCATGGTCATCACGGTGAAAAAAGAGTAAATTGTGGGTTTTGGAGCACATCAGGTAGGTTTAGTGGGGGTTTTGGGGTGGATCTATGGCTTTTAGAGTTTTCTTTCGTTTTAGGGGGTGATCCTGTTCTGTTTTGTGGTGTTTTTGACGTGTTTTGTGGTCTCCATTGGGTTTCGTTGTGTTTTCCGTGGTCATCATGGTGGAAAATTGTAAATTGTGGGTTTTGGAGAACATCAGGTAGGTTTAGGGTGGTTTTGGGGTGGATCTATGATTTTGGGGTTATTTTCTTCCAGTTTTGGGGGTGATCCCGTTCTTTTTTGGGGTGCTTTTGATGTGTTTTGGGGTCTCCGTTGGGTTTCGTTTGGTTTTCCATGGTCATCGTTGTGGAAAGGAGTAAATTGTGGGTTTTGGAGAAGATCAGGTAGGTTTAGGGTGGTTTTGGGGTGGATCTATTCTTTTTGGGTTTTTCTTTCTTTTTGGGGGATATCCCGTTCTTGTTTGGGGTGTTTTTGATTGTTTTGGGGTCTCTGTTGGGTTTTGTTGTGTTGTTGTTGCTCGTTAATATAAATGGGAGTGGATTGTGGGTTTTGGAGAAGATCAGGTGAGTTTAGGGTGGTTTTGGGAGGAAATTCATAGTTTTTTTTTTTTTTTTTTCTTCTGATCCAGTTCATATTTGGGGTGTTTTTGACGTGTTTTGGGGTGTCCGTTGCGTTTCGTTGAGTTCCTAATAAGTTTTCTGGTGGTTGGGAGTGGACTTTGGGATTTGGAGAACATCAGGTAGGTTTAGGGGTACTTTTGGTGTGGATCTATGATTTTTGGGGTTTTCTTTCGTTTTTGGGGGTTATCCCGTTCTTTTTTGGGGTGTTTTTGACGTGTTTTGTGGTCTCCTTTGGGTTTCTTTGGGTTTTCCATGGTTAATGTTGTGGAAAAGTTTAAATTGTGGGTTTTGGAGAACGTCAGGTAGGTTTAGGGTGGTTTTGGGGTGGATCTACGGTTTTTGGGGTTTTCTTTCTTCTTTTAGGTGTTATCCCGATCCTGTTTGAGGTGTTTTTGACTTGTTTTGGGGTCTCCGTTAGGTTTTGTCTGGTTCTCGTTGGTCGTTAAGGTAAATGGGTTTGGATTGTGGGTTTTGGAGAAGATCAGGTAGGTTTAGGGTGTTTTTGTAGAAAAATTCATAGTTTTGTGTTTTTTTACTTCTGATCCAGTTCTTTTTTGGGGTGCTTTTGACATGTTTTGGTTTCTCCGTTGGGTTTCGTTTGGTTTTCCAGGGTCATCACGGTGAAAAAGAGTAAATTGTGGGTTTTGGAGAACATCAGGTAGGTTTAGTGGGGGTTTTGGGGTGGATCTATGGCTTTTAGAGTTTTCTTTCTTTTTAGGGGGTGATCCTGTTCTGTTTTGTGGTGTTTTTGATATGTTTTTGGGTCTCCGTTAGGTTTCGTTGTGTTTTCCGTGGTCATCATGTTGGAAAATTGTAAATTGTGGGTTTTGGAGAAGATCAGGTAGGTTTAGGGTGGTTTTGGGGTGGATCTATGATTTTGGGGTTATTTTCTTCCAGTTTTGGGGGTGATCCCGTTCTTTTTTGGGGTGCTTTTGATGTGTTTTGGGGTCTCCGTTGGGTTTCGTTTGGTTTTCCATGGTCATCGTTGTGGAAAGGAGTAAATTGTGGGTTTTGGAGAAGATCAGGTAGGTTTAGGGTGGTTTTGGGGTGGATCTATGGCTTTTAGAGTTTTCTTTCGTTTTTGGGGGTGATCCTGTTCTGTTTTGTGGTGTTTTTGACGTGTTTTGGGGTCTCCGTTGGGTTTCGTTGTGTTTTCCGTGGTCATCATGGTGGAAAAGAGTAAATTGTGGGTTTTGGAGAAGATCAGGTAGGTTTAGGGTGGTTTTGGGGTGGATCTATTGTTTTTGGGGTTTTCTTTCTTTTTTGGGGATATCCCGTTCTTGTTTGGGGTGTTTTTGATTGTTTTGGGGTCTCTGTTGGGTTTTGTTGTGTTCTCGTTGCTCGTTAATGTAAATGGGAATGGATTGTGGGTTTTGGAGAAGATCAGGTGAGTTTAGGGTGGTTTTGGGAGGAAATTCATAGTTTTTGTTTTTTTTTTTTTTTTTTTTCTTCTGATCCAGTTCATTTTTGGGGTGTTTTTGACGTGTTTTGGGGTGTCCGTTGCGTTTCGTTGAGTTCCTAATGGGTTTTCTGGTGGTTGGGAGTGGACTTTGGGCTTTGGAGAACATCAAGTAGGTTTAGGGTGGTTTTGGGGTGGATGTATGATTTTGGGGTTATTTTCTTCCAGTTTTGGGGGTCATCCTGTTCTTTTTTGGGGTGTTTTTGACGTGTTTTGTGGTCTCCGTTGGGTTTCCTTTGGTTTTCCATGGTTATCGTTGTGGAAAAGGGAAAATTGTGGGTTTTGGAGAACGTCAGGTAGGTTTAGGGTGGTTTTGGGGTGGATCTACGGTTTTTGGGGTTTTCTTTCTTTTTTTAGGGGTTATCCCGTTCTTTTTTGGGGTGTTTTTGACGTGTTTTGTGGTCTCCTTTGGGTTTCTTTGGGTTTTCCATGGTTAATGTTGTGGAAAAGGTTAAATTGTGGGTTTTGGAGAACGTCAGGTAGGTTTAGGGTGGTTTTGGGGTGGATCTACGGTTTTTGGGGTTTTCTTTCTTAATTTAGGGGTTATCCCGTTCTTGTTTGGGGTGTTTTTGATGTGTTTTGGGGTCTCCGTTGGGTTTTGTTGGGTTCTCGTTGGTCGTTAAGGTAAATGGGAGTGGATTGTGGGTTTTGGAGATGATCAGGTAGGTTTAGGGTGTTTTTGTAGAAAAATTCATAGTTTTGGGGTTTTTTACTTCTGATCCAGTTCTTTTTTGGGGTGTTTTTGACGTGTTTTGGTTTCTCCGTTGGGTTTCGTTTGGTTTTCCATGGTGATCACGGTGAAAAAGAGTAAATTGTGAGTTTTGGAGAACATCAGGTAGGTTTAGTGGGGGTTTTGGGGTGGATCTATGGCTTTTAGAGTTTTCTTTCGTTTTAGGGGGTGATCCTGTTCTGTTTTGTGTTTTTTTTGACATGTTTTGGGGTCTCCGTTGGGTTTCGTTGTGTTTTCCGTGGTCATCATGGTGGAAAATTGTAAATTGTGGGTTTTGGAGAAGATCAGGTGAGTTTAGGGTGGTTTTGGGAGGAAATTCATAGTTTCTTTTTTTTTTTTTTTTTTTTTTTTCTTCTGATCCAGTTCATTTTTGGGGTGTTTTTGAATTGTTTTGGGGTGTCCGTTGTGTTTCGTTGAGTTCCTAATAAGTTTTCTGGTGGTTGGTAGTGGACTTTGGGATTTGGAGAACATCAGTTAGGTTTAGGGGGACTTTTGGTGTGGATCTATGATTTTTGGGGTTTTCTTTCGTTTTTGGGGGTTATCCCGTTCTTTTTTGGGGTGTTTTTGACGTGTTTTGTGGTCTCCTTTGGGTTTCTTTGGGTTTTCCATGGTTAATGTTGTGGAAAAGGTTAAATTGTGGGTTTTGGAGAACTTCAGGTAGGTTTAGGGTGGTTTTGGGGTGGATCTACGGTTTTTGGGGTTTTCTTTCTTTTTTTAGGGGTTATCCCGATCCTGTTTGAGGTGTTTTTGACTTGTTTTGGGGTCTCCGTTGGGTTTTGTCTGGTTCTCGTTGGTCGTTAAGGTAAATGGGTTTGGATTGTGGGTTTTGGAGAAGATCAGGTAGGTTTAGGGTGTTTTTGTAGAAAAATTCATAGTTTTGTGTTTTTTTACTTCTGATCCAGTTCTTTTTTGGGGTGCTTTTGACATGTTTTGGTTTCTCCGTTGGGTTTCGTTTGGTTTTCCAGGGTCATCACGGTGAAAAAGAGTAAATTGTGGGTTTTGGAGAACATCAGGTAGGTTTAGTGGGGGTTTTGGGGTGGATCTATGGCTTTTAGAGTTTTCTTTCGTTTTAGGGGGTGATCCTGTTCTTTTTTGGGGTGTTTTTGACATGTTTTGGGGTCTCCTTTGGGTAGCGTTGTGTTTTCCGTGGTCATCATGGTGGAAAATTGTAAATTGTGGGATTTGGAGCACATCAGGTAGGTTTAGTGTGGTTCTGGTTTGGATCTATGTTTTTTGGGGTTTTCTTTCGTTTTTTGGGGATATCCCGTTCTTGTTTGGGGTGTTTTTGACTTGTTTTTGGGTCTCCGTTGGGTTTTGTTGTGTTCTCGTTGCTCGTTAATGTAAATGGGAGTGGATTGTGGGTTTTGGAGAAGATCAGGTGAGTTTAGGGTGGTTTTGGGAGGAAATTCATAGTTTTTGTTTTTTTTTTTTTTTTTTCTTCTGATCCAGTTCATTTTTGGGGTGTTTTTGACGTGTTTTGGGGTGTCCGTTGCGTTTCGTTGAGTTCCTAATGGGTTTTCTGGTGGTTGGGAGTGGACTTTGGGATTTGGAGAACATCAAGTAGGTTTAGGGTGGTTTTGGGGTGGATCTATGATTTTGGGGTTATTTTCTTCCAGTTTTGGGGGTCATCCTGTTCTTTTTTGGGGTGTTTTTGACGTGTTTTGTGGTCTCCGTTGGGTTTCGTTGTGTTTTCCGTGGTCATCATGGTGGAAAATTGTAAATTGTGGGTTTGGGAGAACATCAGGTAGGTGTAGGGTGGTTTTGGTGTGGATCTATTGTTTTTGGGGTTTTCTTTCTTTTTTTAGGGGTTATCTCGTTCTTGTTTGGGTGTTTTTGACTTGTTTTGGGGTCTCCGTTGGGTTTCCTTTGGTTTTCCATGGTCATCATGGTGAAAAAGAGTAAATTGTGGGTTTTGGAGAACATCGGGTAGGTTTAGGGGGACTTTTGGGGTGGTTCTATGGTTTTGGGGATATTCTTCCAGTTTTTGGGGTGATCCCGTTCTTTATGTTTTTTTTTTGATGTGTTTTGTGGTCTACGTTTGGTTTCGTTGGGTTCTTGTTGGTCATCATGATGTAACAGGATAAATTGTGGGTTTTGGAGAACATCAGGTAGGTTTAGGGGGACTTTTGGTGTGGATCTATGGCTTTTGGTGTTTTCTTTCGTTTTTGGAGATGATCCTGTTCTTTTTTGGGGTGTTTTTGACGTGTTTTGTGGTCTCCGTTGGGTTTCATTGTGTTTTCCGTGGTCATCATGGTGGAAAATTGTAAATTGTGGGTTTTGGAGCACATGAGGTAGGTTTAGTGTGGTTCTGGTATGGATCTATGGTTTTTAGGATTTTCTTTCGTTTTTGGGGTTGAACCAGTTGTTTTTTGGGGTGTTTTTGACGTGTTTTTGGGTCTCCGTTGGGTTTCGTTGGGTTCTCGTTTGTCGTTAAGGTAAATGGGAGTGGATTGTGGGTTTTGGAGAACATCAAGTAGGTTTAGGGTGGTTTTGGTGTGGATGTATGATTTTGGGGTTATTTTCTTCCAGTTTTGGGGGTCATCACGTTCTTTTCTGGGGTGCTTTTGACGTGTTTTGTGGTCTCCGTTGGGTTTCCTTGGGTTTTCCATGGTCATCGTTGTGGAAAAGTGTAAATTGTGGGTTTTGGAGAACGTCAGGTAGGTTTAGGGTGGTTTTGGGGTGGATCTACGGTTTTTGGGGTTTTCTTTCTTTTTTTAGGGGTTATCCCGTTCTTGTTTGGGGTGTTTTTGACTTGTTTTGGGGTCTCTGTTGGGTTTTGTTTGGTTCTCGTTGGTCATTAAGGTAAATGGGAGTGGATTGTGGGTTTTGGAGAAGATCAGGTAGGGTTAGGGTGTTTTTGTAGAAAAATTCATAGTTTTGGGGTTTTTTACTTCTGATCCAGTTCTTTTTTGGGGTGTTTTTGACGTGTTTTTGGGTCTCCGTTGGGTTTCGTTTGGTTTTCCATGGTCATCACGGTGAAAAAAGAGTAAATTGTGGGTTTTGGAGCACATCAGGTAGGTTTAGTGGGGGTTTTGGGGTGGATCTATGGCTTTTAGAGTTTTCTTTCGTTTTAGGGGGTGATCCTGTTCTGTTTTGTGGTGTTTTTGACGTGTTTTGTGGTCTCCATTGGGTTTCGTTGTGTTTTCCGTGGTCATCATGGTGGAAAATTGTAAATTGTGGGTTTTGGAGAACATCAGGTAGGTTTAGGGTGGTTTTGGGGTGGATCTATGATTTTGGGGTTATTTTCTTCCAGTTTTGGGGGTGATCCCGTTCTTTTTTGGGGTGCTTTTGATGTGTTTTGGGGTCTCCGTTGGGTTTCGTTTGGTTTTCCATGGTCATCGTTGTGGAAAGGAGTAAATTGTGGGTTTTGGAGAAGATCAGGTAGGTTTAGGGTGGTTTTGGGGTGGATCTATTCTTTTTGGGTTTTTCTTTCTTTTTGGGGGATATCCCGTTCTTGTTTGGGGTGTTTTTGATTGTTTTGGGGTCTCTGTTGGGTTTTGTTGTGTTGTTGTTGCTCGTTAATATAAATGGGAGTGGATTGTGGGTTTTGGAGAAGATCAGGTGAGTTTAGGGTGGTTTTGGGAGGAAATTCATAGTTTTTTTTTTTTTTTTTCTTCTGATCCAGTTCATATTTGGGGTGTTTTTGACGTGTTTTGGGGTGTCCGTTGCGTTTCGTTGAGTTCCTAATAAGTTTTCTGGTGGTTGGGAGTGGACTTTGGGATTTGGAGAACATCAGGTAGGTTTAGGGGTACTTTTGGTGTGGATCTATGATTTTTGGGGTTTTCTTTCGTTTTTGGGGGTTATCCCGTTCTTTTTTGGGGTGTTTTTGACGTGTTTTGTGGTCTCCTTTGGGTTTCTTTGGGTTTTCCATGGTTAATGTTGTGGAAAAGTTTAAATTGTGGGTTTTGGAGAACGTCAGGTAGGTTTAGGGTGGTTTTGGGGTGGATCTACGGTTTTTGGGGTTTTCTTTCTTTTTTTAGGTGTTATCCCGATCCTGTTTGAGGTGTTTTTGACTTGTTTTGGGGTCTCCGTTAGGTTTTGTCTGGTTCTCGTTGGTCGTTAAGGTAAATGGGTTTGGATTGTGGGTTTTGGAGAAGATCAGGTAGGTTTAGGGTGTTTTTGTAGAAAAATTCATAGTTTTGTGTTTTTTTACTTCTGATCCAGTTCTTTTTTGGGGTGCTTTTGACATGTTTTGGTTTCTCCGTTGGGTTTCGTTTGGTTTTCCAGGGTCATCACGGTGAAAAAGAGTAAATTGTGGGTTTTGGAGAACATCAGGTAGGTTTAGTGGGGGTTTTGGGGTGGATCTATGGCTTTTAGAGTTTTCTTTCGTTTTAGGGGGTGATCCTGTTCTGTTTTGTCGTGTTTTTGACATGTTTTGGGTCTCCTTTGGGTAGCGTTGTGTTTTCCGTGGTCATCATGGTGGAAAAATTGTAAATTGTGGGATTTGGAGCACATCAGGTAGGTTTAGTGTGGTTCTGGTTTGGATCTATGTTTTTTGGGGTTTTCTTTCCTTTTTTGGGGATATCCCGTTCTTGTTTGGGGTGTTTTTGACTTGTTTTGGGGTCTCCGTTGGGTTTTGTTGTGTTCTCGTTGCTCGTTAATGTAAATGGGAGTGGATTGTGGGTTTTGGAGAAGATCAGGTGAGTTTAGGGTGGTTTTGGGAGGAAATTCATAGTTTTGTTTTTTTTTTTTTTTCTTCTGATCCAGTTCATTTTTGGGGTGTTTTTGACGTGTTTTGGGGTGTCCGTTGCATTTCGTTGAGTTCCTAATGGGTTTTCTGGTGGTTGGGAGTGGACTTTGGGCTTTGGAGAACATCAAGTAGGTTTAGGGTGGTTTTGGGGTGGATCTATGATTTTGGGGTTATTTTCTTCCAGTTTTGGGGGTCATCCCGTTCTTTTTTGGGGTGTTTTTGACGTGTTTTGGGTCTCCGTTGGGTTTCCTTGGGTTTTCCATGGTTATCGTTGTGGAAAAGAGTAAATTTTGGGTTTTGGAGAACGTCAGTTAGGTTTATGGTCGTTTTGGGGTCGATCGACGTTTTTTGGGTTTTTCATTCTTTTTTTAGTGGTTATCCCGTTCTTGTTTGAGGTGTTTTTGACTTGTTTTGGGGTCTCCGTTGGTTTTTGTTGGGCTCTCGTTGGTAGTTAATGTAAATGGGAGTGGATTGTTGGTTTTGGAGAAGATCAGGTAGGTTTAGGGTGTTTTTGTAGAAAAATTCATAGTTTTGGGGTTTTTTACTTCTGATCCAGTTCTTTTTTGGGGTGTTTTTGACGTGTTTTGGGGTCTCCGTTGGGTTTCGTTTGGTTTTCCATGGTTATCGTTGTGTAAAAGGGTAAATTGTGGGTTTTGGAGAACGTCAGGTAGGTTTAGGGTGGTTTTGGGGTGGATCTACGGTTTTTGGGGTTTTCTTTCTTTTTTTAGGGGTTATCCCGTTCTTTTTTGGGGTGTTTTTGACGTGTTTTGTGGTCTCCTTTGGGTTTCTTTGGGTTTTCCATGGTTAATGTTGTGGAAAAGGTTAAATTGTGGGTTTTGGAGAACGTCAGGTAGGTTTAGGGTGGTTTTGGGGTGGATCTACGGTTTTTGGGGTTTTCTTTCTTAATTTAGGGGTTATCCCGTTCTTGTTTGGGCTGTTTTTGACTTGTTTTGGGGTCTCCGTTGGGTTTTGTTGGGTTCTCGTTGCTCATTAAGGTAAATGGGAGTGGATTGTGGGTTTTGGAGAAGATCAGGTAGGTTTAGGGTGTTTTTGTAGAAAAATTCATAGTTTTGTGTTTTTTTACTTCTGATCCTGTTCTGTTTTGTGGTGTTTTTGACGTGTTTTGGGGTCTCCGTTGGGTTTCGTTGTGTTTTCCGAGGTCATCATGGTGGAAAATTGTAAATTGTTGGTTTTGGAGAAGATCAGGTAGGTTTAGGGTGGTTTTGGGGTGGATCTATGATTTTGGGGTTATTTTCTTCCAGTTTTGGGGGTGATCCCGTTCTTTTTTGGGTTGCTTTTGATGTGTTTTGGGGTCTCCGTTGGGTTTCCTTGGGTTTTCCATGGTCATCGTTGTGGAAAGGAGTAAATTGTGGGTTTTGGAGAAGATCAGGTAGGTTTAGGGTGGTTTTGGGGTGGATCTATGGCTTTTAGAGTTTTCTTTCGTTTTAGGGGGTGATCCTGTTCTGTTTTGTGGTGTTTTTGACTTGTTTTGGGGTCTCCGTTGGGTTTCGTTGTGTTTTCCGTGGTCATCATGGTGGAAAAGAGTAAATTGTGGGTTTTGGAGAAGATCAGGTAGGTTTAGGGTGGTTTTGGGGTGGATCTATTGTTTTTGTGGTTTTCTTTCTTTTTTGGGGATATCCCGTTCTTGTTTGGGGTGTTTTTGATTGTTTTGGGGTCTCTGTTGGGTTTTGTTGTGTTGTTGTTGCTCGTTAATGTAAATGGGAGTGGATTGTGGGTTTTGGAGAAGATCAGGTGAGTTTAGGGTGGTTTTGGGAGGAAATTCATAGTTTTTTTTTTTTTTTTTTTTTTTCTTCTGATCCAGTTCATTTTTGGGGTGTTTTTGACGTGTTTTGGGGTGTCCGTTGCGTTTCGTTGAGTTCCTAATGGGTTTTCTGGTGGTTGGGAGTGTACTTTGGGATTTGGAGAACATCAGGTAGGTTTAGGGTGGTTTTGGGGTGGATCTATGATTTTGGGGTTATTTTCTTCCAGTTTTGGGGGTCATCCCGTTCTTTTTTGGGGTGCTTTTGACGTGTTTTGTGGTCTCCGTTGGGTTTCCTTTGGTTTTCCATGGTTATCGTTGTGAAAAAGGGTAAATTGTGGGTTTTGGAGAACGTCAGGTAGGTTTTGGGTGGTTTGGGGTGGATCTACGGTTTTTGGGGTTTTCTTTCTTAATTTAGGGGTTATCCCGTTCTTGTTTGGGGTGTTTTTGACTTGTTTTGGGGTCTCCGTTGGGTTTTGTTGGGTTCTCGTTGGCTGTTAAGGTAAATGGGTGTGGATTGTGGGTTTTGGAGAAGATCAGGTAGGTTTAGGGTGGTTTTGTAGAAAAATTCATAGTTTTGGGGCTTTTTACTTCTGATCCAGTTCTTTTTTGGGGTGTTTTTGACGTGTTTTGGTTTCTCCGTTGGGTTTCGTTTGGTTTTCCATGGTCATCATGGTGGAAAATTGTAAATTGTGGGTTTTGGAGCACATCAGGTAGGTTTAGTGTGGTTCTGGTTTGGGTCTACGGTTTTTAGGGTTTTCTTTCGTTTTTGGGGTTGAACCAGTTGTTTTTTGGGGTGTTTTTGACGTGTTTTGCGGTCTCCGTGTGGTTTCGTTGGGTTCTCGTTTGTCGTTAAGGTAAATGGGAGTGTATTGTGGGTTTTGGAGAACATCAAGTAGGTTTAGGGTGGTTTTGGGGTGGATGTGTGATTTTGGGGTTATTTTCTTCCAGTTTTGGGGGTCATCACGTTCTTCTCTGGAGTGCTTTTGACGTGTTTTGTGGTCTCCGTTGGGTTTGCTTGTGTTTTCCGTGGTCATCATGGTGGAAAATTGTAAATTGTGGGTTTTGGAGAAGATCAGGTAGGTTTAGTGGGGGTTTTGGGGTGGATCTATGGCTTTTAGAGTTTTCTTTCGTTTTAGGGCGTGATCCTGTTCTTTTTTGTGGTGTTTTTGACGTGTTTTGGTGTCTCCGTTGGGTTTCGTTGAGTTCCTAATGGGTTTTCTGGTGGTTGGGAGTGGACTTTGGGATTTGGAGTACATCAGGTAGGTTTATGGTGGTTCTGGTCTGGTTTTATGATTTTTGGGGTTTTCTTTCGATTTGTGGGGTTATCCCGTTCTTGTTTGAGGTGTTTTTGACGTGTTTTGGGGTCTCCGTTGTGTTTCGTTGTGTTTTCCGTGGTCATCATGGTGGAAAATTGTAAATTGTGGGTTTGGGAGAACATCAGGTAGGTTTAGTGTGGTTCTGGTTTGGATCTATGGTTTTTGCGGTTTTCTATCGTTTTTTTGGTGTTATCCCGTTCTTTTTTGGGTTTTTTTTTTACTTGTTTTGGGGTCTCCGTTGTGTTTTGTTGGTTCTCATTGGTCGTTAAGGTAAATGGGAGTGGATTGTGGGTTTTGGAGAACGTCAGTTAGGTTTAGGGTGTTTTTGTAGAAAAATTCATAGTTTTGGGGTTTTTTACTTCTGATCCAATTCTTTTTTGGGGTGTTTTTGACGTGTTTTGGGGTCTCTGTTGGGTTTCCTTTGGTTTTCCATGGTCATCAGGGTGAAAAAGAGTAAATTGTGGGTTTTGGAGAACATCGGGTAGGTTTTAGCGGGACTTTTGGGGTGGTTCTATGGTTTTGGGGGATATTCTTCCAGTTTTGGGGGTGATCCCGTTCTTTTTTGGGGTGTTTTTGACGTGTTTTGTGGTCTACGTTTGGTTTCGTTGGGTTCTTGTTGGTCATCATGATGTAACAGGATAAATTGTGGGTTTTAGAGAACATCAGGTAGGTTTAGGGTGGTTTTGGGGTGGATCTATGGTTTTGGGGTTATTTTCTTCCAGTTTTGGGGGTCATCCCGTTCTTTTTTGGGGTGCTTTTGACGTGTTTTGGGGTCTCCGTTGGGTTTCCTTGGGTTTTCCATGGTCATCGTTGTGGAAAAGAGCAAATTGTGGGTTTTGGAGAAGATCAGGTAGGTTTAGGGGGGGGGGTTGGGGTGGATCTATGGCTTTTAGTGTTTTCTTTCTTTTTAGGGGGTGATCCTGTTCCTTTTTTTGGGGTGTTTTTGACGTGTTTTGGGGTCTCCGTTGGGTTTCGTTGTGTTTTCCGTGGTCATCATGGTGGAAAATGGTAAATTGTGGGTTTTGGAGAACATCAGGTAGGTTTAGTGTGGTTTTGGGGTGGATCTATGATTTTGGGGTTATTTTCTTCCAGTTTTGGGGGTCATCCCGTTCTTTTTTGGGGTGCTTTTGACGTGTTTTGTGGTCTCCGTTGGGTTTCCTTGGGTTTTCCATGGTTATCGTTGTGGAAAAGAGTAAATTTTGGGTTTTGGAGAACGTCAGTTAGGTTTAGGGTGGTTTTGGGGTCGATCGACGTTTTTTGGGGTTTTCATTCTTGTTTTAGTGGTTATCCCGTTCTTGTTTGAGGTGTTTTTGACTTGTTTTGGGGTCTCCGTTGGTTTTTTTTGGGCTCTCGTTGGTAGTTAAGGTAAATGGGAGTGGATTGTTGGTTTTGGAGAAGATCAGGTAGGTTTAGGGTGTTTTTGTAGAAAAATTCATAGTTTTGGGGTTTTTTACTTCTGATCCAGTTCTTTTTTGGGGTGTTTTTGACGTGTTTTGGGGTCTCTGTTGGGTTTCGTTTGGTTTTCCATGGTCATCATGGTGAAAAAGAGTAAATTGTGGGTTTTGGAGCACATCAGGTAGGTTTAGGGGGGGGGGTTTGGGGTGGATCTATGGCTTTTAGAGTTTTCTTTCTTTTTACGGGGTGATCCTGTTTTTTTTTTGTGGTGTTTTTGACGTGTTTTGGGGTCTCCGTTGGGTTTCGTTGTGTTTTCCGTGGTCATCATGGTAAAAAATTGTAAATTGTGGGTTTTGGAGAACATCAGGTAGGTTTAGGGTGGTTTTGGGGTGGATCTATGATTTTGGGGTTATTTTCTTCCAGTTTTGGGGGTCATCCCGTTCTTTTTTGGGGTGCTTTTGACGTGTTTTGGTGTCTCCGTTGGGTTTCGTTTGGTTTTCCATGGTCATCATGGTGAAAAAGAGTAAATTGTGGGTTTTGGAGCACATCAGGTAGGTTTAGGGGGGGGGGGTTTGGGATGGATCTATGGCTTTTAGAGTTTTCTTTCTTTTTACGGGGTGATCCTGTTCCTTTTTTTGGGGTGTTTTTGACGTGTTTTGGGGTCTCCGTTGGGTTTCGTTGTGTTTTCCGTGGTCATCATGGTAAAAAATTGTAAATTGTGGGTTTTGGAGAACATCAGGTAGGTTTAGGGTGGTTTTGGGGTGGATCTATGGTTTTGGGGTTATTTTCTTCCAGTTTTGGGGGTCATCCCGTTCTTTTTTGGGGTGCTTTTGACGTGTTTTGGTGTCTCCGTTGGGTTTCCTTGGGTTTTCCATGGTCATCGTTGTGGAAAAGAGCAAATTGTGGGTTTTGGAGATGATCAGGTAGGTTTAGGGGGGGGGGTTGGGGTGGATCTATGGCTTTTAGTGTTTTCTTTCTTTTTAGGGGGTGATCCTGTTCCTTTTTTTGTGGTGTTTTGACGTGTTTTGGGGTCTCCGTTGGGTTTCGTTGTGTTTTCCGTGGTCATCATGGTGGAAAATGGTAAATTGTGGGTTTTGGAGAACGTCAGGTAGGTTTTGGGTGGTTTGGGGTGGATCTACGGTTTTTGGGGTATTCTTTCTTAATTTAGGGGTTATCCCGTTCTTGTTTGGGGTGTTTTTGACTTGTTTTGGGGTCTCCGTTGGGTTTTGTTGGGTTCTCGTTGGCTGTTAAGGTAAATGGGTGTGGATTGTGGGTTTTGGAGAAGATCAGGTAGGTTTAGGGTGGTTTTGTAGAAAAATTCATAGTTTTGGGGCTTTTTACTTCTGATCCAGTTCTTTTTTGGGGTGTTTTTGACGTGTTTTGGTTTCTCCGTTGGGTTTCGTTTGGTTTTCCATGGTCATCATGGTGGAAAATTGTAAATTGTGGGTTTTGGAGCACATCAGGTAGGTTTAGTGTGGTTCTGGTTTGGGTCTACGGTTTTTAGGGTTTTCTTTCGTTTTTGGGGTTGAAACAGTTGTTTTTTGGGGTGTTTTTGACGTGTTTTGCGGTCTCCGTGTGGTTTCGTTGGGTTCTCGTTTGTCGTTAAGGTAAATGGGAGTGTATTGTGGGTTTTGGAGAACATCAAGTAGGTTTAGTGTGGTTTTGGGGTGGATGTGTGATTTTGGGGTTATTTTCTTCCAGTTTTGGGGGTCATCACGTTCTTCTCTGGGGTGCTTTTGACGTGTTTTGTGGTCTCCGTTGGGTTTGCTTGTGTTTTCCGTGGTCATCATGGTGGAAAATTGTAAATTGTGGGTTTTGGAGAAGATCAGGTAGGTTTAGTGGGGGTTTTGGGGTGGATCTATGGCTTTTAGAGTTTTCTTTCGTTTTAGGGCGTGATCCTGTTCTTTTTTGTGGTGTTTTTGACGTGTTTTGGTGTCTCCGTTGGGTTTCGTTGAGTTCCTAATGGGTTTTCTGGTGGTTGGGAGTGGACTTTGGGATTTGGAGTACATCAGGTAGGTTTATGGTGGTTCTGGTCTGGTTTTATGATTTTTGGGGTTTTCTTTCGATTTGTGGGGTTATCCCGTTCTTGTTTGAGGTGTTTTTGACGTGTTTTGGGGTCTCCGTTGTGTTTCGTTGTGTTTTCCGTGGTCATCATGGTGGAAAATTGTAAATTGTGGGTTTGGGAGAACATCAGGTAGGTTTAGTGTGGTTCTGGTTTGGATCTATGGTTTTTGCGGTTTTCTATCGTTTTTTTGGTGTTATCCCGTTCTTTTTTGGGTTTTTTTTTTACTTGTTTTGGGGTCTCCGTTGTGTTTTGTTGGTTCTCATTGGTCGTTAAGGTAAATGGGAGTGGATTGTGGGTTTTGGAGAACGTCAGTTAGGTTTAGGGTGTTTTTGTAGAAAAATTCATAGTTTTGGGGTTTTTTACTTCTGATCCAATTCTTTTTTGGGGTGTTTTTGACGTGTTTTGGGGTCTCTGTTGGGTTTCCTTTGGTTTTCCATGGTCATCAGGGTGAAAAAGAGTAAATTGTGGGTTTTGGAGAACATCGGGTAGGTTTTAGCGGGACTTTTGGGGTGGTTCTATGGTTTTGGGGGATATTCTTCCAGTTTTGGGGGTGATCCCGTTCTTTTTTGGGGTGTTTTTGACGTGTTTTGTGGTCTACGTTTGGTTTCGTTGGGTTCTTGTTGGTCATCATGATGTAACAGGATAAATTGTGGGTTTTAGAGAACATCAGGTAGGTTTAGGGTGGTTTTGGGGTGGATCTATGGTTTTGGGGTTATTTTCTTCCAGTTTTGGGGGTCATCCCGTTCTTTTTTGGGGTGCTTTTGACGTGTTTTGGGGTCTCCGTTGGGTTTCCTTGGGTTTTCCATGGTCATCGTTGTGGAAAAGAGCAAATTGTGGGTTTTGGAGAAGATCAGGTAGGTTTAGGGGGGGGGGTTGGGGTGGATCTATGGCTTTTAGTGTTTTCTTTCTTTTTAGGGGGTGATCCTGTTCCTTTTTTTGGGGTGTTTTTGACGTGTTTTGGGGTCTCCGTTGGGTTTCGTTGTGTTTTCCGTGGTCATCATGGTGGAAAATGGTAAATTGTGGGTTTTGGAGAACATCAGGTAGGTTTAGTGTGGTTTTGGGGTGGATCTATGATTTTGGGGTTATTTTCTTCCAGTTTTGGGGGTCATCCCGTTCTTTTTTGGGGTGCTTTTGACGTGTTTTGTGGTCTCCGTTGGGTTTCCTTGGGTTTTCCATGGTTATCGTTGTGGAAAAGAGTAAATTTTGGGTTTTGGAGAACGTCAGTTAGGTTTAGGGTGGTTTTGGGGTCGATCGACGTTTTTTGGGGTTTTCATTCTTGTTTTAGTGGTTATCCCGTTCTTGTTTGAGGTGTTTTCGACTTGTTTTGGGGTCTCCGTTGGTTTTTTTTGGGCTCTCGTTGGTAGTTAAGGTAAATGGGAGTGGATTGTTGGTTTTGGAGAAGATCAGGTAGGTTTAGGGTGTTTTTGTAGAAAAATTCATAGTTTTGGGTTTTTTTACTTCTGATCCAGTTCTTTTTTGGGGTGTTTTTGACGTGTTTTGGGGTCTCTGTTGGGTTTCGTTTGGTTTTCCATGGTCATCATGGTGAAAAAGAGTAAATTGTGGGTTTTGGAGCACATCAGGTAGGTTTAGGGGGGGGGGTTGGGGTGGATCTATGGCTTTTAGAGTTTTCTTTCTTTTTACGGGGTGATCCTGTTTTTTTTTTGTGGTGTTTTTGACGTGTTTTGGGGTCTCCGTTGGGTTTCGTTGTGTTTTCCGTGGTCATCATGGTAAAAAATTGTAAATTGTGGGTTTTGGAGAACATCAGGTAGGTTTAGGGTGGTTTTGGGGTGGATCTATGATTTTGGGGTTATTTTCTTCCAGTTTTGGGGGTCATCCCGTTCTTTTTTGGGGTGCTTTTGACGTGTTTTGGTGTCTCCGTTGGGTTTCGTTTGGTTTTCCATGGTCATCATGGTGAAAAAGAGTAAATTGTGGGTTTTGGAGCACATCAGGTAGGTTTAGGGGGGGGGGTTTGGGATGGATCTATGGCTTTTAGAGTTTTCTTTCTTTTTACGGGGTGATCCTGTTTTTTTTTTGTGGTGTTTTTGACGTGTTTTGGGGTCTCCGTTGGGTTTCGTTGTGTTTTCCGTGGTCATCATGGTAAAAAATTGTAAATTGTGGGTTTTGGAGAACATCAGGTAGGTTTAGGGTGGTTTTGGGGTGGATCTATGGTTTTGGGGTTATTTTCTTCCAGTTTTGGGGGTCATCCCGTTCTTTTTTGGGGTGCTTTTGACGTGTTTTGGTGTCTCCGTTGGGTTTCCTTGGGTTTTCCATGGTCATCGTTGTGGAAAAGAGCAAATTGTGGGTTTTGGAGATGATCAGGTAGGTTTAGGGGGGGGGGTTGGGGTGGATCTATGGCTTTTAGTGTTTTCTTTCTTTTTAGGGGGTGATCCTGTTCCTTTTTTTGGGGTGTTTTTGACGTGTTTTGGGGTCTCCGTTGGGTTTCGTTGTGTTTTCCGTGGTCATCATGGTGGAAAATGGTAAATTGTGGGTTTTGGAGAACGTCAGGTAGGTTTTGGGTGGTTTGGGGTGGATCTATGGTTTTGGGGTTTTCTTTCTTAATTTAGGCGTTATCCCGTTCTTGTTTGGGGTGTTTTTGACTTGTTTTGGGGTCTCCGTTGGGTTTTGTTGGGTTCTCGTTGGCTGTTAAGGTAAATGGGAGTGGATTGTGGGTTTTGGAGAAGATCAGGTAGGTTTAGGGTGGTTTTGTAGAAAAATTCATAGTTTTGGGGCTTTTTACTTCTGATCCAGTTCTTTTTTGGGGTGTTTTTGACGTGTTTTGGTTTCTCCGTTGGGTTTCGTTTGGTTTTCCATGGTCATCATGGTGGAAAATTGTAAATTGTGGGTTTTGGAGCACATCAGGTAGGTTTAGTGTGGTTCTGGTTTGGATCTACGGTTTTTAGGGTTTTCTTTCGTTTTTGTGGTTGAACCAGTTGTTTTTTGGGGTGTTTATGACGTGTTTTGCGGTCTCCGTGTGGTTTCGTTGGGTTCTCGTTTGTCGTTAAGGTAAATGGGAGTGTATTGTGGGTTTTGGAGAACATCAAGTAGGTTTAGGGTGGTTTTGGGGTGGATGTGTGATTTTGGGGTTATTTTCTTCCAGTTTTGGGGGTCATCACGTTCTTCTCTGGGGTGCTTTTGACGTGTTTTGTGGTCTCCGTTGGGTTTGCTTGTGTTTTCCGTGGTCATCATGGTGGAAAATTGTAAATTGTGGGTTTTGGAGAAGATCAGGTAGGTTTAGTGGGGGTTTTGGGGTGGATCTATGGCTTTTAGAGTTTTCTTTCGTTTTAGGGCGTGATCCTGTTCTTTTTTGTGGTGTTTTTGACGTGTTTTGGTGTCTCCGTTGGGTTTCGTTGAGTTCCTAATGGGTTTTCTGGTGGTTGGGAGTGGACTTTGGGATTTGGAGTACATCAGGTAGGTTTATGGTGGTTCTGGTCTGGTTTTATGATTTTTGGGGTTTTCTTTCGATTTGTGGGGTTATCCCGTTCTTGTTTGAGGTGTTTTTGACGTGTTTTGGGGTCTCCGTTGTGTTTCGTTGTGTTTTCCGTGGTCATCATGGTGGAAAATTGTAAATTGTGGGTTTGGGAGAACATCAGGTAGGTTTAGTGTGGTTCTGGTTTGGATCTATGGTTTTTGCGGTTTTCTATCGTTTTTTTGGTGTTATCCCGTTCTTTTTTGGGTTTTTTTTTACTTGTTTTGGGGTCTCCGTTGTGTTTTGTTGGTTCTCATTGGTCGTTAAGGTAAATGGGAGTGGATTGTGGGTTTCGGAGAAGATCAGGTAGGTTTAGGGTGTTTTTGTAGAAAAATTCATAGTTTTGGGGTTTTTTACTTCTGATCCAATTCTTTTTTGGGGTGTTTTTGACGTGTTTTGGGGTCTCTGTTGGGTTTCGTTTGGTTTTCCATGGTCATCAGGGTGAAAAAGAGTAAATTGTGGGTTTTGGAGAACATCGGGTAGGTTTTAGCGGGACTTTTGGGGTGGTTCTATGGTTTTGGGGGATATTCTTCCAGTTTTGGGGGTGATCCCGTTCTTTTTTGGGGTGTTTTTGACGTGTTTTGTGGTCTACGTTTGTTTTCGTTGGGTTCTTGTTGGTCATCATGATGTAACAGGATAAATTGTGGGTTTTAGAGAACATCAGGTAGGTTTAGGGTGGTTTTGGGGTGGATCTATGGTTTTGGGGTTATTTTCTTCCAGTTTTGGGGGTCATCCCGTTCTTTTTTGGGGTGCTTTTGACGTGTTTTGGGGTCTCCGTTGGGTTTCCTTGGGTTTTCCATGGTCATCGTTGTGGAAAAGAGCAAATTGTGGGTTTTGGAGAAGATCAGGTAGGTTTAGGGGGGGGGGTTGGGGTGGATCTATGGCTTTTAGTGTTTTCTTTCTTTTTAGGGGGTGATCCTGTTCCTTTTTTTGGGGTGTTTTTGACGTGTTTTGGGGTCTCCGTTGGGTTTCGTTGTGTTTTCCGTGGTCATCATGGTGGAAAATGGTAAATTGTGGGTTTTGGAGAACATCAGGTAGGTTTAGTGTGGTTTTGGGGTGGATCTATGATTTTGGGGTTATTTTCTTCCAGTTTTGGGGGTCATCCCGTTCTTTTTTGGGGTGCTTTTGACGTGTTTTGTGGTCTCCGTTGGGTTTCCTTGGGTTTTCCATGGTTATCGTTGTGGAAAAGAGTAAATTTTGGGTTTTGGAGAACGTCAGTTAGGTTTAGGGTGGTTTTGGGGTCGATCGACGTTTTTTGGGGTTTTCATTCTTGTTTTAGTGGTTATCCCGTTCTTGTTTGAGGTGTTTTCGACTTGTTTTGGGGTCTCCGTTGGTTTTTTTTGGGCTCTCGTTGGTAGTTAAGGTAAATGGGAGTGGATTGTTGGTTTTGGAGAAGATCAGGTAGGTTTAGGGTGTTTTTGTAGAAAAATTCATAGTTTTGGGGTTTTTTACTTCTGATCCAGTTCTTTTTTGGGGTGTTTTTGACGTGTTTTGGGGTCTCCGTTGGGTTTCGTTTGGTTTTCCATGGTCATCATGGTGAAAAAGAGTAAATTGTGGGTTTTGGAGCACATCAGGTAGGTTTAGGGGGGGGGGTTTGGGATGGATCTATGGCTTTTAGAGTTTTCTTTCTTTTTACGGATTGATCCTGTTTTTTTTTTGTGGTGTTTTTGACGTGTTTTGGGGTCTCCGTTGGGTTTCGTTGTGTTTTCCGTGGTCATCATGGTAAAAAATTGTAAATTGTGGGTTTTGGAGAAGATCAGGTAGGTTTAGGGTGGTTTTGGGGTGGATCTATGGTTTTGGGGTTATTTTCTTTCAGTTTTGGGGGTCATCCCGTTCTTTTTTGGGGTGCTTTTGACGTGTTTTGGTGTCTCCGTTGGGTTTCCTTGGGTTTTCCATGGTCATCGTTGTGGAAAAGAGCAAATTGTGGGTTTTGGAGAAGATCAGGTAGGTTTAGGGGGGGGGGTTGGGGTGGATCTATGGCTTTTAGTGTTTTCTTTCTTTTTAGGGGGTAATCCTGTTCCTTTTTTTGGGGTGTTTTTGACTTGTTTTGGGGTCTCCGTTGGGTTTCGTTGTGTTTTCCGTGGTCATCATGGTGGAAAATGGTAAATTGTGGGTTTTGGAGAACATCAGGTAGGTTTAGTGTGGTTTTGGGGTGGATCTATGATTTTGGGGTTATTTTCTTCCAGTTTTGGGGGTCATCCCGTTCTTTTTTGGGGTGTTTTTGACGTGTTTTGTGGTCTCCGTTGGGTTTCCTTTGGTTTTCCATGGTTATCGTTGTGGAAAAGGGTAAATTGTGGGTTTTGGAGAACGTCAGGTAGGTTTAGGGTGGTTTTGGGGTGGATCTACGGTTTTTGGGGTTTTCTTTCTTAATTTAGGGGTTATCCCGTTCTTGTTTGGGGTGTTTTTGACTTGTTTTGGGGTCTCCGTTGGGTTTTGTTGGGTTCTCGTTGGCTGTTAAGGTAAATGGGAGTGGATTGTGGGTTTTGGAGAACATCAAGTAGGTTTAGGGTGGTTTTGGGGTGGATGTGTGATTTTGGGGTTATTTTCTTCCAGTTTTGGGGGTCATCACGTTCTTCTCTGGGGTGCTTTTGACGTGTTTTGTGGTCTCCGTTGGGTTTGCTTGTGTTTTCCGTGGTCATCGTGGTGGAAAATTGTAAATTGTGGGTTTTGGAGAAGATCAGGTAGGTTTAGGGGGGGGGGTTGGGGTGGATCTATGGCTTTTAGAGTTTTCTTTCATTTTAGCGGGTGATCCTGTTCTTTTTTGTGGTGTTTTTGACGTGTTTTGGGGTCTCCGTTGGGTTTCGTTGAGTTCCTAATGGGTTTTCTGTTGGTTGGGAGTGGACTTTGGGATTTGGAGTACATCAGGTAGGTTTAGGGTGGTTCTGGTCTGGTTTTATGATTTTTGGGGTTTTCTTTCGATTTGTGGGGTTATCCCGTTCTTGTTTGAGGTGTTTTTGACATGTTTTGGGGTCTCCGTTGTGTTTCGTTGTGTTTTCCGTGGTCATCATGGTGGAAAATTGTAAATTGTGGGTTTGGGAGAACATCAGGAAGGTTTAGTGTGGTTCTGGTTTGGATCTATGGTTTTTGCGGTTTTCTATCGTTTTTTTGGTGTTATCCCGTTCTTTTTTGTTTTTTTTTTTACTTGTTTTGGGGTCTCCGTTGTGTTTTGTTGGTTCTCATTGGTCGTTAAGGTAAATGGGAGTGGATTGTGGGTTTCGGAGAAGATCAGGTAGGTTTAGGGTGGTTTTGTAGAAAAATTCATAGTTTTGGGGTTTTTTACTTCTGATCCAGTTCTTTTTTGGGGTGTTTTTGACTTGTTTTGGGGTCTCTGTTGGGTTTCGTTTGGTTTTCCATGGTCATCAGGGTGAAAAAGAGTAAATTGTGGGTTTTGGAGAACATCGGGTAGGTTTTAGCGGGACTTTTGGGGTGGTTCTATGGTTTTGGGGGATATTCTTCCAGTTTTGTGGGTGATCCCGTTCTTTTTTGGGGTGTTTTTGACGTGTTTTGTGGTCTACGTTTGTTTTCGTTGGGTTCTTGTTGGTCATCATGATGTAACAGGATAAATTGTGGGTTTTGGAGAACATCAGGTAGGTTTAGGGTGGTTTTGGGGTGGATCTATGGTTTTGGGGTTATTTTCTTCCAGTTTTGGGAGTCATCCCGTTCTTTTTTGGGGTGCTTTTGACGTGTTTTGTGGTCTCCGTTGGGTTTGCTTGTGTTTTCCGTGGTCATCATGGTGGAAAATTGTAAATTGTGGGTTTTGGAGAAGATCAGGTAGGTTTAGGGGGGGGGGGGGGGTTGGGGTGGATCTATGGTTTTGGGGTTATTTTCTTCCAGTTTTGGGGGTCATCCCGTTCTTTTTTGGGGTGCTTTTGACGTGTTTTGGGGTCTCCGTTGGGTTTCGTTGTGTTTTCCGTGGTCATCATGGTAGAAAATGGTAAATTGTGGGTTTTGGAGAAGATCAGGTAGGTTTAGGGTGTTTTTGTAGAAAAATTCATAGTTTTGTGTTTTTTTTACTTCTGATCCAGTTCTTTTTTGGGGTGTTTTTTATGTGTTTTGGTTTCTCCGTTGGGTTTCGTTTGGTTTTCCATGGTGATCACGGTGAAAAAGAGTAAATTGTGGGTTTTGGATCACATCAGGTAGGTTTAGTGGGGGTTTTGGGGTGGATCTATGGCTTTTAGAGTTTTCTTTCGTTTTAGGGGGTGATCCTGTTCTGTTTTGTGGTGTTTTTGATGTGTTTTGTGGTCTCCGTTGGTTTTCGTTGTGTTTTCCGTGGTCATCATGGTGGAAAATTGTAAATTGTGGGTTTTGGAGAAGATCAGGTAGGTTTAGGGTGGTTTTGGGGTGGATCTATGATTTTGGGGTTATTTTCTTCCAGTTTTGGGGGTGATCCCGTTCTTTTTTGGGGTGCTTTTGACGTGTTTTGTGGTCTCCGTTGGGTTTCCTTGGGTTTTCCATGGTCATCGTTGTGGAAAAGAGTAAATTGTGGGTTTTGGAGAAGATCAGGTAGGTTTAGGGTGGGGGGTTGGGGTGGATCTATGGCTTTTAGTGTTTTCTTTCTTTTTAGGGTGTGATCCTGTTCCTTTTTTGGGGGTGTTTTTGACGTGTTTTGGGGTCTCCGTTGGGTTTCGTTGTGTTTTCCGTGGTCATCATGGTGGAAAATGGTAAATTGTGGGTTTTGTAGAACATCAGGTAGGTTTAGTGTGGTTTTGGGGTGGATCTATGATTTTGGGGTTATTTTCTTCCAGTTTTGGGGGTCATCCCGTTCTTTTTTGGGGTGCTTTTGACGTGTTTTGGGGTCTCCGTTGGGTTTCCTTGGGTTTTCCATGGTTATCGTTGTGGAAAAGAGTAAATTTTGGGTTTTGGAGAACGTCAGTTAGGTTTAGGGTGGTTTTGGGGTCGATCGACGTTTTTTGGGGTTTTCATTCTTGTTTTAGTGGTTATCCCGTTCTTGTTTGAGGTGTTTTTGACTTGTTTTGGGGTCTCCGTTGGTTTTTTTTGGGCTCTCGTTGGTAGTTAAGGTAAATGGGAGTGGATTGTTGGGTTTGGAGAAGATCAGGTAGGTTTAGGGTGTTTTTGTAGAAAAATTCATAGTTTTGGGGTTTTTTACTTCTGATCCAGTTCTTTTTTGGGGTGTTTTTGACGTGTTTTGGGGTCTCCGTTGGGTTTCGTTGTGTTTTCCGTGGTCATCATGGTAAAAAATTGTAAATTGTGGGTTTTGGAGAACATCAGGTAGGTTTAGGGTGGTTTTGGGGTGGATCTATGATTTTGGGGTTATTTTCTTCCAGTTTTGGGGGTGATCCCGTTCTTTTTTGGGGTGCTTTTGACGTGTTTTGTGGTCTCCGTTGGGTTTCCTTGGGTTTTCCATGGTCATCATGGTGGAAAATTGTAAATTGTGGGTTTTGGAGCACATCAGGTAGGTTTAGTGTGGTTCTGGTTTGGATCTACGGTTTTTAGGGTTTTCTTTCGTTTTTGGGGTTGAAGCAGTTGTTTTTTGGGGTGTTTTTGACGTGTTTTGCGGTCTCCGTGTGGTTTCGTTGGGTTCTCGTCTGTTGTTAAGGTAAATGGGAGTGGATTCTGGGTTTTGGAGAACATCAAGTAGGTTTAGGGTGGTTTTGGGGTGGATGTGTGATTTTGGGGTTATTTTCTTCCAGTTTTGGGGGTCATCACGTTCTTCTCTGGGGTGCTTTTGACGTGTTTTGTGGTCTCCGTTGGGTTTGCTTGTGTTTTCCGTGGTCATCATGGTGGAAAATTGTAAATTGTGGGTTTTGGAGAAGATCAGGTAGGTTTAGTGGTGGTTTTGGGGTGGATCTATGGCTTTTAGAGTTTTCTTTCGTTTTAGGGGGTGATCCTGTTCTTTTTTGTGGTGTTTTTGACGTGTTTTGGGGTCTCCGTTGGGTTTCGTTGAGTTCCTAATGGGTTTTCTGTTGGTTGGGAGTGGACTTTGGGATTTGGAGTACATCAGGTAGGTTTAGGGTGGTTCTGGTCTGGTTTTATGATTTTTGGGGTTTTCTTTCGATTTGTGGGGTTATCCCGTTCTTGTTTGAGGTGTTTTTGACGTGTTTTGGGGTCTCCGTTGGGTTTCGTTGTGTTTTCCGTGGTCATCATGGTGGAAAATTGTAAATTGTGGGTTTGGGAGAACATCAGGTAGGTTTAGTGTGGTTCTGGTTTGGATCTATGGTTTTTGCGGTTTTCTATCGTTTTTTTGGTGTTATCTCGTTCTTTTTTGGGTTTTTTTTTTTACTTGTTTTTGGGTCTCCGTTGTGTTTTGTTGGTTCTCATTGGTCGTTAAGGTAAATGGGAGTGGATTGTGGGTTTCGGAGAAGATCAGGTAGGTTTAGGGTGGTTTTGGGGTGGATCTATGATTTTGGGGTTATTTTCTTCCAATTTTGGGGGTCATCCCGTTCTTTTTTGGGGTGCTTTTGACGTGTTTTGGTGTCTCCGTTGGGTTTCCTTGGGTTTTCCATGGTCATCGTTGTGGAAAAGAGTAAATTGTGGGTTTTGGAGAAGATCAGGTAGGTTTAGGGTGGTTTTGGGGTGGATCTATTGTTTTTGTGGTTTTCTTTCTTTTTGGGGGATATCCCGTTCTTGTTTGGGGTGTTTTTGATTGTTTTGGGGTCTCTGTTGGGTTTTGTTGTGTTCTCGTTGCTCGTTAATGTAAATGGGAGTGGATTGTGGGTTTTGGAGAAGATCAGGTGAGTTTAGGGTGGTTTTGGGAGGAAATTCATAGTTTTTGTTTTTTTGTTTTTTTTTTCTTCTGATCCAGTTCATTTTTGGGGTGTTTTTGACGTGTTTTGGGGTGTCCGTTGCGTTTCGTTGAGTTCCTAATGGGTTTTCTGGTGGTTGGGATTGGACTTTGGGATTTGGAGAACATCAAGAAGGTTTAGGGTGGTTTTGGGGTGGATCTATGATTTTGGGGTTATTTTCTTCCAGTTTTGGGGGTTATCCTGTTCTTTTTTGGGGTGTTTTTGACGTGTTTTGTGGTCTCCGTTGGGTTTCCTTTGGTTTTCCATGGTTATCGTTGTGGAAAAGGGTAAATTGTGGGTTTGGAGAAGATCAGGTAGGTTTAGGGTGGTTTTGTAGAGAAATTCATAGTTTTGGGGTTTTTTACTTCTGATCCAGTTCTTTTTTGGGGTGTTTTTGACGTGTTTTGGGGTCTCCGTTGGGTTTCGTTTGGTTTTCCAGGGTCATCACGGTGAAAAAGAGTAAATTGTGGGTTTTGGAGAACATCAGGTAGGTTTAGTGGGGGTTTTGGGGTGGATCTATGGCTTTTAGAGTTTTCTTTCGTTTCAGGGGGTGATCCTGTTCTGTTTTGTTGTGTTTTTGACGTGTTTTGAGGTCTCCGTTGGGTTTCGTTGTGTTTTCCGAGGTCATCATGGTGGAAAATGGTAAATTGTGGGTTTTGGAGAACATCAGGTAGGTTTAGTGTGGTTCTGGTTTGGATCTACGGTTGTTGGGTTTTCTTTCGTTTTTTGGGGATATCCCGTTCTTGTTTGGGGTGTTTTTGACTTCTTTTTGGGTCTCCGTTGGGTTTCATTGTGTTCTCGTTGCTCGTTAATGTAAATGGGAGTGGATTGTGGGTTTTGGAGAAGATCAGGTGAGTTTAGGGTGGTTTTGGGAGGAAAATCATAGTTTTTGTTTTTTTTTTTTGTTCTGATCCAGTTCATTTTTGGGGTGTTTTTGACGTGTTTTGGGGTGTCCGTTGCGTTTCGTTGAGTTCCTAATGGGTTTTCTGGTGGTTGGGAGTGGACTTTGGGCTTTGGAGAACATCAAGTAGGTTTAGGGTGTTTTTGGGGTGGATCTATGATTTTGGGGTTATTTTCTTCCAGTTTTGGGGGTCATACTGTTCTTTTTTGGGGTGTTTTTGACGTGTTTTGTGGTCTCCGTTGGGTTTACTTGGGTTTTCCGTGGTCATCGTTGTGGAAAAGGTTAAATAGTGGGTTTTGGAGAACGTCAGGTAGGTTTAGGGTGGTTTTGGGGTGGATCTACGGTTTTTGGGGTTTTCTTTTTTTTTTTAGGGGTTATCCCGTTCCTGTTTGGGGTGTTTTTGACTTGTTTTGGGGTCTCCGTTAGGTTTTGTCTGGTTCTTGTCGGTCGTTAAGGTAAATGGGTGTGGATTGTGGGTTTTGGAGAAGATCAGGTAGGGTTAGGGTGTTTTTGTAGAAAAATTCATAGTTTTGGGTTTTTTTACTTCTGATCCAGTTCTTTTTTGGGGTGTTTTTGACGTGTTTTGGTTTCTCCGTTGGGTTTCGTTGTGTTTTCCGTGGTCATCACGGTGAAAAAGAGTAAATTGTGGGTTTTGGAGAACATCAGGTAGGTTTAGTGGGGGTTTTGGGGTGGATCTATGGCTTTTATAGTTTTCTTTCTTTTTACGGGGTGATCCTGTTTTTTTTTTGGGGTGTTTTTGAGGTGTTTTGGGGTCTCCGTTGGGTTTCGTTGTGTTTTCCGTGGTCATCATGGTGGAAAATTGTAAATTGTGGGATTTGGAGCACATCAGGTAGGTTTAGGGTGGTTTTGGGGTGGATCTATGATTTTGGGGTTATTTTCTTCCAGTTTTGGGGGTGATCCCGTTCTTTTTTGGGGTGCTTTTGATGTGTTTTGGGGTCTCCGTTGGGTTTCCTTGGGTTTTCCATGGTCATCGTTGTGGAAAGGAGTAAATTGTGGGTTTTGGAGAAGATCAGGTAGGTTTAGGGTGGTTTTGGGGTGGATCTATTGTTTTTGGGGTTTTCTTTCTTTTTTGGGGATATCCCGTTCTTGTTTGGGGTGTTTTTGATTGTTTTGGTGTCTCTGTTGGGTTTTGTTGTGTTCTCGTTGCTCGTTAATGTAAATGGGAATGGATTGTGGGTTTTGGAGAAGACCAGGTGAGTTTAGGGTGGTTTTGGGGTGGATCTATGATTTTGGGGTTATTTTCTTCCAGTTTTGGGGGTCATCCTGTTCTTTTTTGGGGTGTTTTTGACGTGTTTTGGTTTCTCCGTTGGGTTTCCTTTGGTTTTCCATGGTTATCGTTGTGGAAAAGGGTAAATTGTGGGTTTTGGAGAACGTCAGGTAGGTTTAGGGTGGTTTTGGGGTGGATCTACGGTTTTTGGGGTTTTCTTTCTTAATTTAGGGGTTATCCCGTTCTTGTTTGGGGTGTTTTTGATTGTTTTGGGGTCTCTGTTGGGTTTTGTTGTGTTGTTGTTGCTCGTTAATGTAAATGGGAGTGGATTGTGGGTTTTGGAGAAGATCAGGTAGGGTTAGGGTGTTTTTGTAGAAAAATTCATAGTTTTGGGGTTTTTTACTTCTGATCCAGTTCTTTTTTGGGGTGTTTTTGACGTGTTTTGTGGTCTCCGTTGGGTTTACTTGGGTTTTCCGTGGTCATCGTTGTGGAAAAGGTTAAATAGTGGGTTTTGGAGAACGTCAGGTAGGTTTAGGGTGGTTTTGGGGTGGATCTACGGTTTTTGGGGTTTTCTTTTTTTTTTTTAGGGGTTATCCCGTTCCTGTTTGGGGTGTTTTTGACTTGTTTTGGGGTCTCCGTTAGGTTTTGTCTGGTTCTTGTCGGTCGTTAAGGTAAATGGGTGTGGATTGTGGGTTTTGGAGAAGATCAGGTAGGGTTAGGGTGTTTTTGTAGAAAAATTCATAGTTTTGGGTTTTTTTACTTCTGATCCAGTTCTTTTTTGGGGTGTTTTTGACGTGTTTTGGTTTCTCCGTTGGGTTTCGTTGTGTTTTCCGTGGTCATCACGGTGAAAAAGAGTAAATTGTGGGTTTTGGAGAACATCAGGTAGGTTTAGTGGGGGTTTTGGGGTGGATCTATGGCTTTTATAGTTTTCTTTCTTTTTACGGGGTGATCCTGTTTTTTTTTTGGGGTGTTTTTGAGGTGTTTTGGGGTCTCCATTGGGTTTCGTTGTGTTTTCCGTGGTCATCATGGTGGAAAATTGTAAATTGTGGGTTTTGGAGCACATCAGGTAGGTTTAGGGTGGTTTTGGGGTGGATCTATGATTTTGGGGTTATTTTCTTCCAGTTTTGGGGGTGATCCCGTTCTTTTTTGGGGTGCTTTTGATGTGTTTTGGGGTCTCCGTTGGGTTTCCTTGGGTTTTCCATGGTCATCGTTGTGGAAAGGAGTAAATTGTGGGTTTTGGAGAAGATCAGGTAGGTTTAGGGTGGTTTTGGGGTGGATCTATTGTTTTTGGGGTTTTCTTTCTTTTTTGGGGATATCCCGTTCTTGTTTGGGGTGTTTTTGATTGTTTTGGGGTCTCTGTTGGGTTTTGTTGTGTTCTCGTTGCTCGTTAATGTAAATGGGAGTGGATTGTGGGTTTTGGAGAAGATCAGGTCAGTTTAGCGTGGTTTTGGGGTGGATGTATGATTTTGGGGTTATTTTCTTCCAGTTTTGGGGGTCATCCTGTTCTTTTTTGGGGTGTTTTTGACGTGTTTTGGTTTCTCCGTTGGGTTTCCTTTGGTTTTCCATGGTTATCGTTGTGGAAAAGGGTAAATTGTGGGTTTTGGAGAACGTCAGGTAGGTTTAGGGTGGTTTTGGGGTGGATCTACGGTTTTTGGGGTTTTCTTTCTTAATTTAGGGGTTATCCCGTTCTTGTTTGGGGTGTTTTTGATTGTTTTGGGGTCTCTGTTGGGTTTTGTTATGTTGTTGTTGCTCGTTAATGTAAATGGGAGTGGATTGTGGGTTTTGGAGAAGATCAGGTAGGGTTAGGGTGTTTTTGTAGAAAAATTCATAGTTTTGGGGTTTTTTACTTCTGATCCAGTTCTTTTTTGGGGTGTTTTTGACGTGTTTTGGGGTCTCCGTTGGGTTTCGTTTGGTTTTCCATGGTCATCACGGTGAAAAAAGAGTAAATTGTGGGTTTTGGAGCACATCAGGTAGGTTTAGTGGGGGTTTTGGGGTGGATCTATGGCTTTTAGAGTTTTCTTTCGTTTTAGGGGGTGATCCTGTTCTGTTTTGTGGTGTTTTTGACGTGTTTTGTGGTCTCCGTTGGGTTTCGTTGTGTTTTCCGTGGTCATCATGGTGGAAAATTGTAAATTGTGGGTTTTGGAGAACATCAGGTAGGTTTAGGGTGGTTTTGGGGTGGATCTATGTTTTTGGGGTTATTTTCTTCCAATTTTGGGGGTCATCCCGTTCTTTTTTGGGGTGCTTTTGACGTGTTTTGGGGTCTCCGTTGGGTTTCCTTCTGTTTTCCATGGTCATCGTTGTGGAAAAGAGTAAATTGTGGGTTTTGGAGAAGATCAGGTAGGTTTAGGGTGGTTTTGGGGTGGATCTATTGTTTTTGGGGTTTTCTTTCTTTTTTGGGGATATCCCGTTCTTGTTTGGGGTGTTTTTGATTGTTTTGGTGTCTCTGTTGGGTTTTGTTGTGTTGTTGCCCGTTAATGTAAATGGGAGTGGATTGTGGGTTTTGGAGAAGATCAGGTGAGTTTAGGGTGGTTTTGGGAGGAAATTCATAGTTTTTTTTTTTGTTTTTTTTTTTTTTTTTCTTCTGATCCAGTTCATTTTTGGGGTGTTTTTGACGTGTTTTGGGGTGTCCGTTGCGTTTCGTTGAGTTCCTAATGGGTTTTCTGGTGGTTGGGAGTGGACTTTGGGATTTGGAGAAGATCAGGTAGGTTTAGGGTGGTTTTGGGGTGGATCTATGATTTTGGGGTTATTTTCTTCCAGTTTTGGGGGTGATCCCGTTCTTTTTTGGGGTGCTTTTGACGTGTTTTGTGGTCTCCGTTGGGTTTCCTTTGGTTTTCCATGGTTATCGTTGTGGAAAAGGGTAAATTGTGGGTCTTGGAGAACGTCAGTTAGGTTTAGGGTGGTTTTGGGGTGGATCTACGGTTTTTGGTGTTTTCTTTCTTAATTTAGGGGTTATCCCGTTCTTGTTTGGGGTGTTTTTGACTTGTTTTGGGGTCTCCGTTGGGTTTTGTTGGGTTCTCGTTGGCTGTTAAGGTAAATGGGATTGGATTCTGGGTTTTGGAGAACATCAAGTAGGTTTAGTGTGGTTTTGGGGTGGATGTGTGATTTTGGGGTTATTTTCTTCCAGTTTTGGGCGTCATCACGTTCTTCTCTGGGGTGCTTTTGACGTGTTTTGTGGTCTCCGTTGGGTTTGCTTGTGTTTTCCGTGGTCATCATGGTGGAAAATTGTAAATTGTGGGTTTTGGAGAAGATCAGGTAGGTTTAGTGGTGGTTTTGGGGTGGATCTATGGCTTTTAGAGTTTTCTTTCGTTTTAGGGGGTGATCCTGTTCTTTTTTGTGGTGTTTTTGACGTGTTTTGGGGTCTCCGTTGGGTTTCGTTGAGTTCCTAATGGGTTTTCTGTTGGTTGGGAGTGGACTTTGGGATTTGGAGTACATCAGGTAGGTTTAGGGTGGTTCTGGTCTGGTTTTATGATTTTTGGGGTTTTCTTTCGATTTGTGGGGTTATCCCGTTCTTGTTTGAGGTGTTTTTGACGTGTTTTGGGGTCTCCGTTGGGTTTCGTTGTGTTTTCCGTGGTCATCATGGTGGAAAATTGTAAATTGTGGGTTTGGGAGAACATCAGGTAGGTTTAGTGTGGTTCTGGTTTGGATCTATGGTTTTTGCGGTTTTCTATCGTTTTTTTGGTGTTATCTTGTTCTTTTTTGGGTTTTTTTTTACTTGTTTTGGGGTCTCCGTTGTGTTTTGTTGGTTCTCATTGGTCGTTAAGGTAAATGGGAGTGGATTGTGGGTTTCGGAGAAGATCAGGTAGGTTTAGGGTGGTTTTGTAGAAAAATTCATAGTTTTGGGGTTTTTTACTTCTGATCCAGTTCTTTTTTGGGGTGTTTTTGACGTGTTTTGGGGTCTCTGTTGGGTTTCGTTTGGTTTTCCATGGTCATCAGGGTGAAAAAGAGTAAATTGTGGGTTTTGGAGAACATCGGGTAGGTTTTAGCGGGACTTTTGGGGTGGTTCTATGGTTTTGGGGGATATTCTTCCAGTTTTGGGGGTGATCCCGTTCTTTTTTGGGGTGTTTTTGACGTGTTTTGTGGTCTACGTTTATTTTCGTTGGGTTCTTGTTGGTCATCATGATGTAACAGGATAAATTGTGGGTTTTGGAGAACATCAGGTAGGTTTAGGGTGGTTTTGGGGTGGATCTATGGTTTTGGGGTTATTTTCTTCCAGTTTTGGGGGTCATCCCGTTCTTTTTTGGGGTGCTTTTGACGTGTTTTGTGGTCTCCGTTGGGTTTGCTTGTGTTTTCCGTGGTCATCATGGTGGAAAATTGTAAATTGTGGGTTTTGGAGAAGATCAGGTAGGTTTAGGGTGGGGGGTTGGGGTGGATCTATGGCTTTTAGTGTTTTCTTTCTTTTTAGGGGGTGATCCTGTTCCTTTTTTTGGGGTGTTTTTGACGTGTTTTGGGGTCTCCGTTGGGTTTCGTTGTGTTTTCCGTGGTCATCATGGTGGAAAATGGTAAATTGTTGGTTTTGGAGAACATCAGGTAGGTTTAGTGTGGTTTTGGGGTGGATCTATGATTTTGGGGTTATTTTCTTCCAGTTTTGGGGGTTATCCCGTTCTTTTTTGGGGTGCTTTTGACGTGTTTTGGGGTCTCCGTTGGGTTTCCTTGGGTTTTCCATGGTTATCGTTGTGGAAAAGAGTAAATTTTGGGTTTTGGAGAACGTCAGTTAGGTTTAGGGTGGTTTTGGGGTCGATCGACGTTTTTTGGGGTTTTCATTCTTGTTTTAGTGGTTATCCCGTTCTTGTTTGAGGTGTTTTTGACTTGTTTTGGGGTCTCCGTTGGGTTTTGTTGGGTTCTCGTTGGCCGTTAAGGTAAATGGGAGTGGATTGTGGGTTTTGGAGAAGATCAGGTAGGTTTAGGGTGGTTTTGTAGAAAAATTCATAGTTTTGGGGCTTTTTACTTCTGATCCAGTTCTTTTTTGGGGTGTTTTTGACGTGTTTTGGTTTCTCCGTTGGGTTTCGTTTGGTTTTCCATGGTCATCATGGTGGAAAATTGTAAATTGTGGGTTTTGGAGCACATCAGGTAGGTTTAGTGTGGTTCTGGTTTGGATCTACGGTTTTTAGGGTTTTCTTTCGTTTTTGGGGTTGAAGCAGTTGTTTTTTGGGGTGTTTTTGACGTGTTTTGCGGTCTCCGTGTGGTTTCGTTGGGTTCTCGTCTGTTGTTAAGGTAAATGGGATTGGATTCTGGGTTTTGGAGAACATCAAGTAGGTTTAGGGTGGTTTTGGGGTGGATGTGTGATTTTGGGGTTATTTTCTTCCAGTTTTGGGGGTCATCACGTTCTTCTCTGGGGTGCTTTTGACGTGTTTTGTGGTCTCCATTGGGTTTGCTTGTGTTTTCCGTGGTCATCATGGTGGAAAATTGTAAATTGTGGGTTTTGGAGAAGATCAGGTAGGTTTAGTGGGGGTTTTGGGGTGGATCTATGGCTTTTAGAGTTTTCTTTCGTTTTAGGGGGTGATCCTGTTCTTTTTTGTGGTGTTTTTGACGTGTTTTGGGGTCTCCGTTGGGTTTCGTTGAGTTCCTAATGGGTTTTCTGTTGGTTGGGAGTGGACTTTGGGATTTGGAGTACATCAGGTAGGTTTAGGGTGGTTCTGGTCTGGTTTTATGATTTTTGGGGTTTTCTTTCGATTTGTGGGGTTATCCCGTTCTTGTTTGAGGTGTTTTTGACGTGTTTTGGGGTCTCCGTTGGGTTTCGTTGTGTTTTCCGTGGTCATCATGGTGGAAAATTGTAAATTGTGGGTTTGGGAGAACATCAGGTAGGTTTAGTGTGGTTCTGGTTTGGATCTATGGTTTTTGCGGTTTTCTATCGTTTTTTTGGTGTTATCTCGTTCTTTTTTGGGTTTTTTTTTTTACTTGTTTTTGGGTCTCCGTTGTGTTTTGTTGGTTCTCATTGGTCGTTAAGGTAAATGGGAGTGGATTGTGGGTTTCGGAGAAGATCAGGTAGGTTTAGGGTGGTTTTGGGGTGGATCTATGATTTTGGGGTTATTTTCTTCCAATTTTGGGGGTCATCCCGTTCTTTTTTGGGGTGCTTTTGACGTGTTTTGGTGTCTCCGTTGGGTTTCCTTGGGTTTTCCATGGTCATCGTTGTGGAAAAGAGTAAATTGTGGGTTTTGGAGAAGATCAGGTAGGTTTAGGGTGGTTTTGGGGTGGATCTATTGTTTTTGTGGTTTTCTTTCTTTTTGGGGGATATCCCGTTCTTGTTTGGGGTGTTTTTGATTGTTTTGGGGTCTCTGTTGGGTTTTGTTGTGTTCTCGTTGCTCGTTAATGTAAATGGGAGTGGATTGTGGGTTTTGGAGAAGATCAGGTGAGTTTAGGGTGGTTTTGGGAGGAAATTCATAGTTTTTGTTTTTTTGTTTTTTTTTCTTCTGATCCAGTTCATTTTTGGGGTGTTTTTGACGTGTTTTGGGGTGTCCGTTGCGTTTCGTTGAGTTCCTAATGGGTTTTCTGGTGGTTGGGATTGGACTTTGGGATTTGGAGAACATCAAGTAGGTTTAGGGTGGTTTTGGGGTGGATCTATGATTTTGGGGTTATTTTCTTCCAGTTTTGGGGGTTATCCTGTTCTTTTTTGGGGTGTTTTTGACGTGTTTTGTGGTCTCCGTTGGGTTTCCTTTGGTTTTCCATGGATATCGTTGTGGAAAAGGGTAAATTGTGGGTTTTGGAGAAGATCAGGTAGGTTTAGGGTGGTTTTGTAGAGAAATTCATAGTTTTGGGGTTTTTTACTTCTGATCCAGTTCTTTTTTGGGGTGTTTTTGACGTGTTTTGGGGTCTCCGTTGGGTTTCGTTTGGTTTTCCAGGGTCATCACGGTGAAAAAGAGTAAATTGTGGGTTTTGGAGAACATCAGGTAGGTTTAGTGGGGGTTTTGGGGTGGATCTATGGCTTTTAGAGTTTTCTTTTGTTTCAGGGGGTGATCCTGTTCTGTTTTGTTGTGTTTTTGACGTGTTTTGAGGTCTCCGTTGGGTTTCGTTGTGTTTTCCGAGGTCATCATGGTGGAAAATGGTAAATTGTGGGTTTTGGAGAACATCAGGTAGGTTTAGTGTGGTTCTGGTTTGGATCTATGGTTGTTGGGTTTTCTTTCGTTTTTTGGGGATATCCCGTTCTTGTTTGGGGTGTTTTTGACTTCTTTTTGGGTCTCCGTTGGGTTTCATTGTGTTCTCGTTGCTCGTTAATGTAAATGGGAGTGGATTGTGGGTTTTGGAGAAGATCAGGTGAGTTTAGGGTGGTTTTGGGAGGAAAATCATAGTTTTTGGTTTTTTTTTTTGTTCTGATCCAGTTCATTTTTGGGGTGTTTTTGACGTGTTTTGGGGTGTCCGTTGCGTTTCGTTGAGTTCCTAATGGGTTTTCTGGTGGTTGGGAGTGGACTTTGGGCTTTGGAGAACATCAAGTAGGTTTAGGGTGTTTTTGGGGTGGATCTATGATTTTGGGGTTATTTTCTTCCAGTTTTGGGGGTCATACTGTTCTTTTTTGGGGTGTTTTTGACGTGTTTTGTGGTCTCCGTTGGGTTTACTTGGGTTTTCCGTGGTCATCGTTGTGGAAAAGGTTAAATAGTGGGTTTTGGAGAACGTCAGGTAGGTTTAGGGTGGTTTTGGGGTGGATCTACGGTTTTTGGGGTTTTCTTTTTTTTTTTAGGGGTTATCCCGTTCCTGTTTGGGGTGTTTTTGACTTGTTTTGGGGTCTCCGTTAGGTTTTGTCTGGTTCTTGTCGGTCGTTAAGGTAAATGGGTGTGGATTGTGGGTTTTGGAGAAGATCAGGTAGGGTTAGGGTGTTTTTGTAGAAAAATTCATAGTTTTGGGTTTTTTTACTTCTGATCCAGTTCTTTTTTGGGGTGTTTTTGACGTGTTTTGGTTTCTCCGTTGGGTTTCGTTGTGTTTTCCGTGGTCATCACGGTGAAAAAGAGTAAATTGTGGGTTTTGGAGAACATCAGGTAGGTTTAGTGGGGGTTTTGGGGTGGATCTATGGCTTTTATAGTTTTCTTTCTTTTTACGGGGTGATCCTGTTTTTTTTTTGGGGTGTTTTTGAGGTGTTTTGGGGTCTCCGTTGGGTTTCGTTGTGTTTTCCGTGGTCATCATGGTGGAAAATTGTAAATTGTGGGTTATGGAGCACATCAGGTAGGTTTAGTGGGGGTTTTGGGGTGGATCTATGATTTTGGGGTTATTTTCTTCCAGTTTTGGGGGTGATCCCGTTCTTTTTTGGGGTGCTTTTGATGTGTTTTGGGGTCTCCGTTGGGTTTCCTTGGGTTTTCCATGGTCATCGTTGTGGAAAGGAGTAAATTGTGGGTTTTGGAGAAGATCAGGTAGGTTTAGGGTGGTTTTGGGGTGGATCTATTGTTTTTGGGGTTTTCTTTCTTTTTTGGGGATATCCCGTTCTTGTTTGGGGTGTTTTTGATTGTTTTGGTGTCTCTGTTGGGTTTTGTTGTGTTCTCGTTGCTCGTTAATGTAAATGGGAATGGATTGTGGGTTTTGGAGAAGATCAGGTGAGTTTAGGGTGGTTTTGGGGTGGATGTATGATTTTGGGGTTATTTTCTTCCAGTTTTGGGGGTCATCCTGTTCTTTTTTGGGGTGTTTTTGACGTGTTTTGGTTTCTCCGTTGGGTTTCCTTTGGTTTTCCATGGTTATCGTTGTGGAAAAGGGTAAATTGTGGGTTTTGGAGAACGTCAGGTAGGTTTAGGGTGGTTTTGGGGTGGATCTACGGTTTTTGGGGTTTTCTTTCTTAATTTAGGGGTTATCCCGTTCTTGTTTGGGGTGTTTTTGATTGTTTTGGGGTCTCTCTTGGGTTTTGTTGTGTTGTTGTTGCTCGTTAATGTAAATGGGAGTGGATTGTGGGTTTTGGAGAAGATCAGGTAGGGTTAGGGTGTTTTTGTAGAAAAATTCATAGTTTTGGGGTTTTTTACTTCTGATCCAGTTCTTTTTTGGGGTGTTTTTGACTTGTTTTGGGGTCTCCGTTGGGTTTCGTTTGGTTTTCCATGGTCATCACGGTGAAAAAAGAGTAAATTGTGGGTTTTGGAGCACATCAGGTAGGTTTAGTGGGGGTTTTGGGGTGGATCTATGGCTTTTAGAGTTTTCTTTCGTTTTAGGGGGTGATCCTGTTCTGTTTTGTGGTGTTTTTGACGTGTTTTGTGGTCTCCGTTGGGTTTCGTTGTGTTTTCCGTGGTCATCATGGTGGAAAATTGTAAATTGTGGGTTTTGGAGAACATCAGGTAGGTTTAGGGTGGTTTTGGGGTGGATCTATGTTTTTGGGGTTATTTTCTTCCAATTTTGGGGGTCATCCCGTTCTTTTTTGGGGTGCTTTTGACGTGTTTTGGGGTCTCCGTTGGGTTTCCTTCTGTTTTCCATGGTCATCGTTGTGGAAAAGTGTAAATTGTGGGTTTTGGAGAAGATCAGGTAGGTTTAGGGTGGTTTTGGGGTGGATCTATTGTTTTTGGGGTTTTCTTTCTTTTTTGGGGATATCCCATTCTTGTTTGGGGTGTTTTTGACTTGTTTTGGGGTCTCTGTTGGGTTTTGTTGTGTTGTTGCTCGTTAACGTAAATGGGAGTGGATTGTGGGTTTTGGAGAAGATCAGGTGAGTTTAGGGTGGTTTTGGGAGGAAATTCATAGTTTTTTTTTTTTTTTTTTTTTTTTTTTTTTTTCTGATCCAGTTCATTTTTGGGGTGTTTTTGACGTGTTTTGGGGTGTCCGTTGCGTTTCGTTGAGTTCCTAATGGGTTTTCTGGTGGTTGGGAGTGGACTTTGGGATTTGGAGAACATCAAGTAGGTTTAGGGTGGTTTTGGGGTGGATCTATGATTTTGGGGTTATTTTCTTCCAGTTTTGGGGGTCATCCCGTTCTTTTTTGGGGTGCTGTTGATGTGTTTTGTGGTCTCCGTTGGGTTTCCTTGGGTTTTCCATGGTCATCGTTGTGGAAAGGAGTAAATTGTGGGTTTTGGAGAAGATCAGGTAGGTTTAGGGTGGTTTTGGGGTGGATCTATTGTTTTTGGGGTTTTCTTTCTTTTTTGGGGATATCCCGTTCTTGTTTGGGGTGTTTTTGATTGTTTTGGGGTCTCTGTTGGGTTTTGTTGTGTTCTCGTTGCTCGTTAATGTAAATGGGAATGGATTGTGGGTTTTGGAGAAGATCAGGTGAGTTTAGGGTGGTTTTGGGGTGGATCTATGATTTTGGGGTTATTTTCTTCCAGTTTTGGGGGTCATCCTGTTCTTTTTTGGGGTGTTTTTGACGTGTTTTGGGGTCTCCGTTGGGTTTCGTTTGGTTTTCCATGGTCATCATTGTGAAAAAAGAGTAAATTGTGGGTTTTGGAGAAGATCAGGTAGGTTTAGTGGGGGTTTTGGGGTGGATCTATGGCTTTTAGAGTTTTCTTTCGTTTTAGGGGGTGATCCTGTTCTGTTTTGTGGTGTTTTTGACGTGTTTTGTGGTCTCCGTTGGGTTTCGTTGTGTTTTCCGTGGTCATCATGGTGGAAAATTGTAAATTGTGGGTTTTGGAGAAGATCAGGTAGGTTTAGGGTGGTTTTGGGGTGGATCTATGATTTTGGGGTTATTTTCTTCCAGTTTTGGGGGTGATCCCGTTCTTTTTTGGGGTGCTTTTGATGTGTTTTGGGGTCTCCGTTGGGTTTCCTTGGGTTTTCCATGGTCATCGTTGTGGAAAGGAGTAAATTGTGGGTTTTGGAGAAGATCAGGTAGGTTTAGGGTGGTTTTGGGGTGGATCTATTGTTTTTGGGGTTTTCTTTCTTTTTTGGGGATATCCCGTTCTTGTTTGGGGTGTTTTTGATTGTTTTGGGGTCTCTGTTGGGTTTTGTTGTGTTCTCGTTGCTCGTTAATGTAAATGGGAGTGGATTGTGGGTTTTGGAGAAGATCAGGTCAGTTTAGCGTGGTTTTGGGGTGGATGTATGATTTTGGGGTTATTTTCTTCCAGTTTTGGGGGTCATCCTGTTCTTTTTTGGGGTGTTTTTGACGTGTTTTGGTTTCTCCGTTGGGTTTCCTTTGGTTTTCCATGGTTATCGTTGTGGAAAAGGGTAAATTGTGGGTTTTGGAGAACGTCAGGTAGGTTTAGGGTGGTTTTGGGGTGGATCTACGGTTTTTGGGGTTTTCTTTCTTAATTTAGGGGTTATCCCGTTCTTGTTTGGGGTGTTTTTGATTGTTTTGGGGTCTCTGTTGGGTTTTGTTATGTTGTTGTTGCTCGTTAATGTAAATGGGAGTGGATTGTGGGTTTTGGAGAAGATCAGGTAGGGTTAGGGTGTTTTTGTAGAAAAATTCATAGTTTTGGGGTTTTTTACTTCTGATCCAGTTCTTTTTTGGGGTGTTTTTGACGTGTTTTGGGGTCTCCGTTGGGTTTCGTTTGGTTTTCCATGGTCATCACGGTGAAAAAAGAGTAAATTGTGGGTTTTGGAGCACATCAGGTAGGTTTAGTGGGGGTTTTGGGGTGGATCTATGGCTTTTAGAGTTTTCTTTCGTTTTAGGGGGTGATCCTGTTCTGTTTTGTGGTGTTTTTGACGTGTTTTGTGGTCTCCGTTGGGTTTCGTTGTGTTTTCCGTGGTCATCATGGTGGAAAATTGTAAATTGTGGGTTTTGGAGAAGATCAGGTAGGTTTAGGGTGGTTTTGGGGTGGATCTATTGTTTTTGGGGTTTTCTTTCTTTTTTGGGGATATCCCGTTCTTGTTTGGGGTGTTTTTGATTGTTTTGGGGTCTCTGTTGGGTTTTGTTGTGTTCTCGTTGCTCGTTAATGTAAATGGGAATGGATTGTGGGTTTTGGAGAAGATCAGGTGAGTTTAGGGTGGTTTTGGGAGGAAATTCATAGTTTTTGGTTTTTTTTTTTTTTTTTTTTCTTCTGATCCAGTTCATTTTTGGGGTGTTTTTGACGTGTTTTGGGGTGTCCGTTGCGTTTCGTTGAGTTCCTAATGGGTTTTCTGGTGGTTGGGAGTGGACTTTGGGATTTGGAGAACATCAAGTAGGTTTAGGGTGGTTTTGGGGTGGATGTATGATTTTGGGGTTATTTTCTTCCAGTTTTGGGGGTCATCCTGTTCTTTTTTGGGGTGTTTTTGACGTGTTTTGGTTTCTCCGTTGGGTTTCCTTTGGTTTTCCATGGTTATCGTTGTGGAAAAGGGTAAATTGTAGGTTTTGGAGAACGTCAGGTAGGTTTAGGGTGGTTTTGGGGTGGATCTACGGTTTTTGGTGTTTTCTTTCTTAATTTAGGGGTTATCCCGTTCTTGTTTGGGGTGTTTTTGATTGTTTTGGGGTCTCTGTTGGGTTTTGTTGTGTTGTTGTTGCTCGTTAATGTAAATGGGAGTGGATTGTGGGTTTTGGAGAAGATCAGGTAGGGTTAGGGTGTTTTTGTAGAAAAATTCATAGTTTTGGGGTTTTTTACTTCTGATCCAGTTCTTTTTTGGGGTGTTTTTGACGTGTTTTGGGGTCTCCGTTGGGTTTCGTTTGGTTTTCCATGGTCATCACGGTGAAAAAAGAGTAAATTGTGGGTTTTGGAGCACATCAGGTAGGTTTAGTGGGGGTTTTGGGGTGGATCTATGGCTTTTATAGTTTTCTTTCTTTTTACGGGGTGATCCTGTTCTGTTTTGTGGTGTTTTTGACTTGTTTTGGGGTCTCCGTTGGGTTTCCTTGGGTTTTCCATGGTCATCGTTGTGGAAAGGAGTAAATTGTGGGTTTTGGAGAAGATCAGGTATGTTTAGGGTGGTTTTGGGGTGGATCTATGGCTTTTAGAGTTTTCTTTCGTTTTAGGGGGTGATCCTGTTCTGTTTTGTGGTGTTTTTGACGTGTTTTGGTTTCTCCGTTGGGTTTCGTTTGGTTTTCCATGGTGATCACGGTGAAAAAGAGTAAATTGTGGGTTTTGGAGAACATCAGGTAGGTTTAGTGGGGGTTTTGGGGTGGATCTATGGCTTTTATAGTTTTCTTTCTTTTTACGGGGTGATCCTGTTTTTTTTTTGGGGTGTTTTTGACGTGTTTTGGGGTCTCCGTTGGGTTTCGTTGTGTTTTCCGTGGTCATCATGGTGGAAAATTGTAAATTGTGGGTTTTGGAGCACATCAGGTAGGTTTAGGGTGGTTTTGGGGTGGATCTATGATTTTGGGGTTATTTTCTTCCAGTTTTGGGGGTGATCCCGTTCTTTTTTGGGGTGCTTTTGATGTGTTTTGGGGTCTCCGTTGGGTTTCCTTGGGTTTTCCATGGTCATCGTTGTGGAAAGGAGTAAATTGTGGGTTTTGGAGAAGATCAGGTAGGTTTAGGGTGGTTTTGGGGTGGATCTATGGCTTTTAGAGTTTTCTTTCATTTTAGGGGGTGATCCTGTTCTGTTTTGTGGTGTTTTTGACGTGTTTTGGGGTCTCCGTTGGGTTTCGTTGTGTTTTCCGTGGTCATCATGGTGGAAAAGAGTAAATTGTGGGTTTTGGAGAAGATCAGGTAGGTTTAGGGTGGTTTTGGGGTGGATCTATTGTTTTTGGGGTTTTCTTTCTTTTTTGGGGATATCCCGTTCTTGTTTGGGGTGTTTTTGATTGTTTTGGGGTCTCTGTTGGGTTTTGTTGTGTTCTCGTTGCTCGTTAATGTAAATGGGAATGGATTGTGGGTTTTGGAGAAGATCAGGTGAGTTTAGGATGGTTTTGGGAGGAAATTCATAGTTTTTGTTTTTGTTTTTTTTTTTTTTTCTTCTGATCCAGTTCATTTTTGGGGTGTTTTTGACGTGTTTTGGGGTGTCCGTTGCGTTTCGTTGAGTTCCTAATGGGTTTTCTGGTGGATGGGAGTGGACTTTGGGATTTGGAGAACATCAGGTAGGTTTAGGGGGACTTTTGGTGTGGATCTATGATTTTTGGGGTTTTCTTTCGTTTTTGGGGGTTATCCCGTTCCTTTTTGGGTTGTTTTTGACGTGTTTTGTGGTCTCCGTTGGGTTTCCTTTGGTTTTCCGTGGTCATCGTGGTGGAAAAGGTTAAATTGTGGGTTTTGGAGAACATCAGGTAGGTTTAGGGGGACTTTTGGTGTGGATCTATGGCTTTTGGTGTATTCTTCCGTTTTTGGAGGTGATCCTGATCTTTTTTTTTTTTTTTTTTTTTTTTTTTTTTGACGTGTTTTGTGGTCTCTGTTGGGTTTCGTTGTGTTTTCCGTGGTCATCATGGTGGAAAATTGTAAATTGTGGGTTTGGGAGAACATCAGGTAGGTTTAGTGTGGTTCTGTTTTGGATCTACGGTTTTTGCGGTTTTTTGTATCGTTTTTTTGGTGTTATCCCGTTCTTGTTTGGGGTGTTTTTGACGTGTTTTGTGGTCTCCTTTGGGTTTCTTTGGGTTTTCCATGGTTAATGTTGTGGAAAAGAGTATATTGTGGGTTTTGGAGAACGTCAGGTAGGTTTAGGGTGGTTTTGGGGTGGATCTACGGTTTTTGGGGTTTTCTTTTTTTTTTAGGGGTTATCCCGATCCTGTTTGGGGTGTTTTTGACTTGTTTTGGGGTCTCCGTTGGGTTTTGTCTGGTTCTTGTCGGTCGTTAATGTAAATGGGTGTGGATTGTGGGTTTTGGAGAAGATCAGGTAGGTTTAGGGTGTTTTTGTAGAAAAATTCATAGTTTTGGGGTTTTTTACTTCTGATCCAGTTCTTTTTTGGGGTGTTTTTGACGTGTTTTGGTTTCTCCGTTGGGTTTCGTTTGGTTTTCCATGGTGATCACGGTGAAAAAGAGTAAATTGTGGGTTTTGGAGAACATCAGGTAGGTTTAGTGGGGGTTTTGGGGTGGATCTATGGCTTTTATAGTTTTCTTTCTTTTTACGGGGTGATCCTGTTTTTTTTTTGTGGTGTTTTTGACGTGTTTTGGGGTCTCCGTTGGGTTTCCTTGGGTTTTCCATGGTCATCGTTGTGGAAAGGAGTAAATTGTGGGTTTTGGAGAAGATCAGGTATGTTTAGGGTGGTTTTGGGGTGGATCTATGGCTTTTAGAGTTTTCTTTCGTTTTAGGGGGTGATCCTGTTCTGTTTTGTGGTGTTTTTGACGTGTTTTGGGGTCTCCGTTGGGTTTCGTTGTGTTTTCCGTGGTCATCATGGTGGAAAAGAGTAAATTGTGGGTTTTGGAGAAGATCAGGTAGGTTTAGGGTGGTTTTGGGGTGGATCTATTGTTTTTGGGGTTTTCTTTCTTTTTTGGGGATATCCCGTTCTTGTTTGGGGTGTTTTTGATGGTTTTGGGGTCTCTGTTGGGTTTTGTTGTGTTCTCGTTGCTCGTTAATGTAAATGGGAATGGATTGTGGGTTTTGGAGAAGATCAGGTGAGTTTAGGGTGGTTTTGGGAGGAAATTCATAGTTTTTGTTTTTTTTTGTTTTTTTTTTTCTTCTGATCCAGTTCATTTTTGGGGTGTTTTTGACGTGTTTTGGGGTGTCCGTTGCGTTTCGTTGAGTTCCTAATGGGTTTTCTGGTGGTTGGGAGTGGACTTTGGGATTTGGAGAACATCAGGTAGGTTTACGGGGACTTTTGGTGTGGATCTATGATTTTTGGGGTTTTCTTTCGTTTTTGGGGGTTATCCCGTTCCTTTTTGGGGTGTTTTTGACGTGTTTTGGGGTCTCCGTTGGGTTTCCTTTGGTTTTCCGTGGTCATCGTTGTGGAAAAGGTTAAATTGTGGGTTTTGGAGAACATCAGGTAGGTTTAGGGGGACTTTTGGTGTGGATCTATGGCTTTTGGTGTATTCTTCCGTTTTTGGAGGTGATCCTGATCTTTTTTTTTTTTTTTTTTTTTTTTTTTTTGACGTGTTTTGTGGTCTCTGTTGGGTTTCGTTGTGTTTTCCGTGGTCATCATGGTGGAAAATTGTAAATTGTGGGTTTGGGAGAACATCAGGTAGGTTTAGTGTGGTTCTGTTTTGGATCTACGGTTTTTGCGGTTTTTTGTATCGTTTTTTTGGTGTTATCCCGTTCTTGTTTGGGGTGTTTTTGACGTGTTTTGTGGTCTCCTTTGGGTTTCTTTGGGTTTTCCATGGTTAATGTTGTGGAAAAGAGTAAATTGTGCGTTTTGGAGAACGTCAGGTAGGTTTAGGGTGGTTTTGGGGTGAATCTACGGTTTTTGGGGTTTTCTTTTTTTTTTTAGGGGTTATCCCGTTCCTGTTTGGGGTGTTTTTGACTTGTTTTGGGGTCTCCGTTGGGTTTTGTCTGGTTCTTGTCGGTCGTTAAGGTAAATGGGTGTGGATTGTGGGTTTTGGAGAAGATCAGGTAGGTTTAGGGTGTTTTTGTAGAAAAATTCATAGTTTTGGGGTTTTTTACTTCTGATCCAGTTCTTTTTTGGGGTGTTTTTGACGTGTTTTGGTTTCTCCGTTGGGTTTCGTTTGGTTTTCCATGGTGATCACGGTGAAAAAGAGTAAATTGTGGGTTTTGGAGAACATCAGGTAGGTTTAGTGGGGGTTTTGGGGTGGATCTATGGCTTTTATAGTTTTCTTTCTTTTTACGGGGTGATCCTGTTTTTTTTTTGGGGTGTTTTTGACGTGTTTTGGGGTCTCCGTTGGGTTTCGTTGTGTTTTCCGTGGTCATCATGGTGGAAAATTGTAAATTGTGGGTTTTGGAGCACATCAGGTAGGTTTAGTGTGGTTTTGGGGTGGATCTATGATTTTGGGGTTATTTTCTTCCAGTTTTGGGGGTGATCCCGTTCTTTTTTGGGGTGCTTTTGATGTGTTTTGGGGTCTCCGTTGGGTTTCCTTGGGTTTTCCATGGTCATCGTTGTGGAAAGGAGTAAATTGTGGGTTTTGGAGAAGATCAGGTAGGTTTAGGGTGGTTTTGGGGTGGATCTATGGCTTTTAGAGTTTTCTTTCATTTTAGGGGGTGATCCTGTTCTGTTTTGTGGTGTTTTTGACGTGTTTTGGGGTCTCCGTTGGGTTTCGTTGTGTTTTCCGTGGTCATCATGGTGGAAAAGAGTAAATTGTGGGTTTTGGAGAAGATCAGGTAGGTTTAGGGTGGTTTTGGGGTGGATCTATTGTTTTTGGGGTTTTCTTTCTTTTTTGGGGATATCCCGTTCTTGTTTGGGGTGTTTTTGATTGTTTTGGGGTCTCTGTTGGGTTTTGTTGTGTTCTCGTTGCTCGTTAATGTAAATGGGAATGGATTGTGGGTTTTGGAGAAGATCAGGTGAGTTTAGGGTGGTTTTGGGAGGAAATTCATAGTTTTTGTTTTTGTTTTTTTTTTTTTTTCTTCTGATCCAGTTCATTTTTGGGGTGTTTTTGACGTGTTTTGGGGTGTCCGTTGCGTTTCGTTGAGTTCCTAATGGGTTTTCTGGTGGTTGGGAGTGGACTTTGGGATTTGGAGAACATCAGGTAGGTTTAGGGGGACTTTTGGTGTGGATCTATGATTTTTGGGGTTTTCTTTCGTTTTTGGGGGTTATCCCGTTCCTTTTTGGGGTGTTTTTGACGTGTTTTGGGGTCTCCGTTGGGTTTCCTTTGGTTTTCCGTGGTCATCGTTGTGGAAAAGGTTAAATTGTGGGTTTTGGAGAACATCAGGTAGGTTTAGGGGGACTTTTGGTGTGGATCTATGGCTTTTGGTGTATTCTTCCGTTTTTGGAGGTGATCCTGATCTTTTTTTTTTTTTTTTTTTTTTTTTTTTTTGACGTGTTTTGTGGTCTCTGTTGGGTTTCGTTGTGTTTTCCGTGGTCATCATGGTGGAAAATTGTAAATTGTGGGTTTGGGAGAACATCAGGTAGGTTTAGTGTGGTTCTGTTTTGGATCTACGGTTTTTGCGTTTTTTTGTATCGTTTTTTTGGTGTTATCCCGTTCTTGTTTGGGGTGTTTCTGACGTGTTTTGTGGTCTCCTTTGGGTTTCTTTGGGTTTTCCATGGTTAATGTTGTGGAAAAGAGTAAATTGTGGGTTTTGGAGAACGTCAGGTAGGTTTAGGGTGGTTTTGGGGTGAATCTACGGTTTTTGGGGTTTTCTTTTTTTTTTTTAGGGGTTATCCCGTTCCTGTTTGGGGTGTTTTTGACTTGTTTTGGGGTCTCCGTTGGGTTTTGTCTGGTTCTTGTCGGTCGTTAATGTAAATGGGTGTGGATTGTGGGTTTTGGAGAAGATCAGGTAGGTTTAGGGTGTTTTTGTAGAAAAATTCATAGTTTTGGGGTTTTTTACTTCTGATCCAGTTCTTTTTTGGGGTGTTTTTGACGTGTTTTGGTTTCTCCGTTGGGTTTCGTTTGGTTTTCCATGGTGATCACGGTGAAAAAGAGTAAATTGTGGGTTTTGGAGAACATCAGGTAGGTTTAGTGGGGGTTTTGGGGTGGATCTATGGCTTTTATAGTTTTCTTTCTTTTTACGGGGTGATCCTGTTTTTTTTTTGGGGTGTTTTTGACGTGTTTTGGGGTCTCCGTTGGGTTTCGTTGTGTTTTCCGTGGTCATCATGGTGGAAAATTGTAAATTGTGGGTTTTGGAGCACATCAGGTAGGTTTAGGGTGGTTTTGGGGTGGATCTATGATTTTGGGGTTATTTTCTTCCAGTTTTGGGGGTGATCCCGTTCTTTTTTGGGGTGCTTTTGATGTGTTTTGGGGTCTCCGTTGGGTTTCCTTGGGTTTTCCATGGTCATCGTTGTGGAAAGGAGTAAATTGTGGGTTTTGGAGAAGATCAGGTAGGTTTAGGGTGGTTTTGGGGTGGATCTATGGCTTTTAGAGTTTTCTTTCATTTTAGGGGGTGATCCTGTTCTGTTTTGTGGTGTTTTTGACGTGTTTTGGGGTCTCCGTTGGGTTTCGTTGTGTTTTCCGTGGTCATCATGGTGGAAAAGAGTAAATTGTGGGTTTTGGAGAAGATCAGGTAGGTTTAGGGTGGTTTTGGGGTGGATCTATTGTTTTTGGGGTTTTCTTTCTTTTTTGGGGATATCCCGTTCTTGTTTGGGGTGTTTTTGATTGTTTTGGGGTCTCTGTTGGGTTTTGTTGTGTTCTCGTTGCTCGTTAATGTAAATGGGAATGGACTGTGGGTTTTGGAGAAGATCAGGTGAGTTTAGGATGGTTTTGGGAGGAAATTCATAGTTTTTGTTTTTGTTTTTGTTTTTTTTTCTTCTGATCCAGTTCATTTTTGGGGTGTTTTTGACGTGTTTTGGGGTGTCCGTTGCGTTTCGTTGAGTTCCTAATGGGTTTTCTGGTGGTTGGGAGTGGACTTTGGGATTTGGAGAACATCAGGTAGGTTTAGGGGGACTTTTGGTGTGGATCTATGATTTTTGGGGTTTTCTTTCGTTTTTGGGGGTTATCCCGTTCCTTTTTGGGGTGTTTTTGACGTGTTTTGGGGTCTCCGTTGGGTTTCCTTTGGTTTTCCGTGGTCATCGTTGTGGAAAAGGTTAAATTGTGGGTTTTGGAGAAGATCAGGTAGGTTTAGGGGGACTTTTGGTGTGGATCTATGGCTTTTGGTGTATTCTTCCGTTTTTGGAGGTGATCCTGATCTTTTTTTTTTTTTTTTTTTTTTTTTTTTGACGTGTTTTGTGGTCTCTGTTGGGTTTCGTTGTGTTTTCCGTGGTCATCATGGTGGAAAATTGTAAATTGTGGGTTTGGGAGAACATCAGGTAGGTTTAGTGTGGTTCTGTTTTGGATCTACGGTTTTTGCGGTTTTTTGTATCGTTTTTTTGGTGTTATCCCGTTCTTGTTTGGGGTGTTTTTGACGTGTTTTGTGGTCTCCTTTGGGTTTCTTTGGGTTTTCCATGGTTAATGTTGTGGAAAAGAGTATATTGTGGGTTTTGGAGAACGTCAGGTAGGTTTAGGGTGGTTTTGGGGTGGATCTACGGTTTTTGGGGTTTTCTTTTTTTTTTAGGGGTTATCCCGATCCTGTTTGGGGTGTTTTTGACTTGTTTTGGGGTCTCCGTTGGGTTTTGTCTGGTTCTTGTCGGTCGTTAAGGTAAATGGGTGTGGATTGTGGGTTTTGGAGAAGATCAGGTAGGTTTAGGGTGTTTTTGTAGAAAAATTCATAGTTTTGGGGTTTTTTACTTCTGATCCAGTTCTTTTTTGGGGTGTTTTTGACGTGTTTTGGTTTCTCCGTTGGGTTTCGTTTGGTTTTCCATGGTGATCACGGTGAAAAAGAGTAAATTGTGGGTTTTGGAGAACATCAGGTAGGTTTAGTGGGGGTTTTGGGGTGGATCTATGGCTTTTATAGTTTTCTTTCTTTTTACGGGGTGATCCTGTTCTGTTTTGTGGTGTTTTTGACGTGTTTTGGGGTCTCCGTTGTGTTTCCTTGGGTTTTCCATGGTCATCGTTGTGGAAAGGAGTAAATTGTGGGTTTTGGAGAAGATCAGGTATGTTTAGGGTGGTTTTGGGGTGGATCTATGGCTTTTAGAGTTTTCTTTCGTTTTAGGGGGTGATCCTGTTCTGTTTTGTGGTGTTTTTGACGTGTTTTGGGGTCTCCGTTGGGTTTCGTTGTGTTTTCCGTGGTCATCATGGTGGAAAAGAGTAAATTGTGGGTTTTGGAGAAGATCAGGTAGGTTTAGGGTGGTTTTGGGGTGGATCTATTGTTTTTGGGGTTTTCTTTCTTTTTTGGGGATATCCCGTTCTTGTTTGGGGTGTTTTTGATGGTTTTGGGGTCTCTGTTGGGTTTTGTTGTGTTCTCGTTGCTCGTTAATGTAAATGGGAATGGATTGTGGGTTTTGGAGAAGATCAGGTGAGTTTAGGGTGGTTTTGGGAGGAAATTCATAGTTTTTGGTTTTTTTTGTTTTTTTTTTCTTCTGATCCAGTTCATTTTTGGGGTGTTTTTGACGTGTTTTGGGGTGTCCGTTGCGTTTCGTTGAGTTCCTAATGGGTTTTCTGGTGGTTGGGAGTGGACTTTGGGATTTGGAGAACATCAGGTAGGTTTAGGGGGACTTTTGGTGTGGATCTATGATTTTTGGGGTTTTCTTTCGTTTTTGGGGGTTATCCCGTTCCTTTTTGGGGTGTTTTTGACGTGTTTTGGGGTCTCCGTTGGGTTTCCTTTGGTTTTCCGTGGTCATCGTTGTGGAAAAGGTTAAATTGTGGGTTTTGGAGAACATCAGGTAGGTTTAGGGGGACTTTTGGTGTGGATCTATGGCTTTTGGTGTATTCTTCCGTTTTTGGAGGTGATCCTGATTTTTTTTTTTTTTTTTTTTTTTTTTTTTGACGTGTTTTGTGGTCTCTGTTGGGTTTCGTTGTGTTTTCCGTGGTCATCATGGTGGAAAATTGTAAATTGTGGGTTTGGGAGAACATCAGGTAGGTTTAGTGTGGTTCTGTTTTGGATCTACGGTTTTTGCGATTTTTTGTATCGTTTTTTTGGTGTTATCCCGTTCTTGTTTGGGGTGTTTTTGACGTGTTTTGTGGTCTCCTTTGGGTTTCTTTGGGTTTTCCATGGTTAATGTTGTGGAAAAGAGTAAATTGTGCGTTTTGGAGAACGTCAGGTAGGTTTAGGGTGGTTTTAGGGTGGATCTACGGTTTTTGGGGTTTTCTTTTTTTTTTTTAGGGGTTATCCCGTTCCTGTTTGGGGTGTTTTTGACTTGTTTTGGGGTCTCCGTTGGGTTTTGTCTGGTTCTGGTCGGTCGTTAAGGTAAATGGGTGTGGATTGTGGGTTTTGGAGAAGATCAGGTAGGTTTAGGGTGTTTTTGTAGAAAAATTCATAGTTTTGGGTTTTTTTACTTCTGATCCAGTTCTTTTTTGGGGTGTTTTTGACGTGTTTTGGTTTCTCCGTTGGGTTTCGTTTGGTTTTCCATGGTGATCACGGTGAAAAAGAGTAAATTGTGGGTTTTGGAGAACATCAGGTAGGTTTAGTGGGGGTTTTGGGGTGGATCTATGGCTTTTATAGTTTTCTTTCTTTTTACGGGGTGATCCTGTTTTTTTTTTGGGGTGTTTTTGACGTGTTTTGGGGTCTCCGTTGGGTTTCGTTGTGTTTTCCGTGGTCATCATGGTGGAAAATTGTAAATTGTTGGTTTTGGAGCACATCAGGTAGGTTTAGGGTGGTTTTGGGGTGGATCTATGATTTTGGGGTTATTTTCTTCCAGTTTTGGGGGTGATCCCGTTCTTTTTTGGGGTGCTTTTGATGTGTTTTGGGGTCTCCGTTGGGTTTCCTTGGGTTTTCCATGGTCATCGTTGTGGAAAGGAGTAAATTGTGGGTTTTGGAGAAGATCAGGTAGGTTTAGGGTGGTTTTGGGGTGGATCTATGGCTTTTAGAGTTTTCTTTCATTTTAGGGGGTGATCCTGTTCTGTTTTGTGGTGTTTTTGACGTGTTTTGGGGTCTCCGTTGGGTTTCGTTGTGTTTTCCGTGGTCATCATGGTGGAAAAGAGTAAATTGTGGGTTTTGGAGAAGATCAGGTAGGTTTAGGGTGGTTTTGGGGTGGATCTATTGTTTTTGGGGTTTTCTTTCTTTTTTGGGGATATCCCGTTCTTGTTTGGGGTGTTTTTGATTGTTTTGGGGTCTCTGTTGGGTTTTGTTGTGTTCTCGTTGCTCGTTAATGTAAATGGGAATGGATTGTGGGTTTTGGAGAAGATCAGGTGAGTTTAGGATGGTTTTGGGAGGAAATTCATAGTTTTTGTTTTTGTTTTTGTTTTTTTTTCTTCTGATCCAGTTCATTTTTGGGGTGTTTTTGACGTGTTTTGGGGTGTCCGTTGCGTTTCGTTGAGTTCCTAATGGGTTTTCTGGTGGTTGGGAGTGGACTTTGGGATTTGGAGAACATCAGGTAGGTTTAGGGGGACTTTTGGTGTGGATCTATGATTTTTGGGGTTTTCTTTCGTTTTTGGGGGTTATCCCATTCCTTTTTGGGGTGTTTTTGACGTGTTTTGGGGTCTCCGTTGGGTTTCCTTTGGTTTTCCGTGGTCATCGTTGTGGAAAAGGTTAAATTGTGGGTTTTGGAGAAGATCAGGTAGGTTTAGGGGGACTTTTGGTGTGGATCTATGGCTTTTGGTGTATTCTTCCGTTTTTGGAGGTGATCCTGATCTTTTTTTTTTTTTTTTTTTTTTTTTTTGACGTGTTTTGTGGTCTCTGTTGGGTTTCGTTGTGTTTTCCGTGGTCATCATGGTGGAAAATTGTAAATTGTGGGTTTGGGAGAACATCAGGTAGGTTTAGTGTGGTTCTGTTTTGGATCTACGGTTTTTGCGGTTTTTTGTATCGTTTTTTTGGTGTTATCCCGTTCTTGTTTGGGGTGTTTTTGACGTGTTTTGTGGTCTCCTTTGGGTTTCTTTGGGTTTTCCATGGTTAATGTTGTGGAAAAGAGTATATTGTGGGTTTTGGAGAACGTCAGGTAGGTTTAGGGTGGTTTTGGGGTGGATCTACGGTTTTTGGGGTTTTCTTTTTTTTTTAGGGGTTATCCCGATCCTGTTTGGGGTGTTTTTGACTTGTTTTGGGGTCTCCGTTGGGTTTTCACAGAATCACAGAATCACAGAATTTTTTGTCTGGTTCTTGTCGGTCGTTAATGTAAATGGGTGTGGATTGTGGGTTTTGGAGAAGATCAGGTAGGTTTAGGGTGTTTTTGTAGAAAAATTCATAGTTTTGGGGTTTTTTACTTCTGATCCAGTTCTTTTTTGGGGTGTTTTTGACGTGTTTTGGTTTCTCCGTTGGGTTTCGTTTGGTTTTCCATGGTGATCACGGTGAAAAAGAGTAAATTGTGGGTTTTGGAGAACATCAGGTAGGTTTAGTGGGGGTTTTGGGGTGGATCTATGGCTTTTATAGTTTTCTTTCTTTTTACGGGGTGATCCTGTTTTTTTTTTGTGGTGTTTTTGACGTGTTTTGGGGTCTCCGTTGGGTTTCGTTGTGTTTTCCGTGGTCATCATGGTGGAAAATTGTAAATTGTGGGTTTTGGAGCACATCAGGTAGGTTTAGGGTGGTTTTGGGGTGGATCTATGATTTTGGGGTTATTTTCTTCCAGTTTTGGGGGTGATCCCGTTCTTTTTTGGGGTGCTTTTGATGTGTTTTGGGGTCTCCGTTGGGTTTCCTTGGGTTTTCCATGGTCATCGTTGTGGAAAGGAGTAAATTGTGGGTTTTGGAGAAGATCAGGTAGGTTTAGGGTGGTTTTGGGGTGGATCTATGGCTTTTAGAGTTTTCTTTCATTTTAGGGGGTGATCCTGTTCTGTTTTGTGGTGTTTTTGACGTGTTTTGGGGTCTCCGTTGGGTTTCGTTGTGTTTTCCGTGGTCATCATGGTGGAAAAGAGTAAATTGTGGGTTTTGGAGAAGATCAGGTAGGTTTAGGGTGGTTTTGGGGTGGATCTATTGTTTTTGGGGTTTTCTTTCTTTTTTGGGGATATCCCGTTCTTGTTTGGGGTGTTTTTGATTGTTTTGGGGTCTCTGTTGGGTTTTGTTGTGTTCTCGTTGCTCGTTAATGTAAATGGGAATGGATTGTGGGTTTTGGAGAAGATCAGGTGAGTTTAGGGTGGTTTTGGGAGGAAATTCATAGTTTTTGTTTTTGTTTTTTTTTTTTTTTTCTTCTGATCCAGTTCATTTTTGGGGTGTTTTTGACGTGTTTTGGGGTGTCCGTTGCGTTTCGTTGAGTTCCTAATGCGTTTTCTGGTGGTTGGGAGTGGACTTTGGGATTTGGAGAACATCAGGTAGGTTTAGGGGGACTTTTGGTGTGGATCTATGATTTTTGGGGTTTTCTTTCGTTTTTGGGGGTTATCCCGTTCCTTTTTGGGGTGTTTTTGACGTGTTTTGGGGTCTCCGTTGGGTTTCCTTTGGTTTTCCGTGGTCATCGTTGTGGAAAAGGTTAAATTGTGGGTTTTGGAGAACATCAGGTAGGTTTAGGGGGACTTTTGGTGTGGATCTATGGCTTTTGGTGTATTCTTCCGTTTTTGGAGGTGATCCTGATCTTTTTTTTTTTTTTTTTTTTTTTTTTTTGACGTGTTTTGTGGTCTCTGTTGGGTTTCGTTGTGTTTTCCGTGGTCATCATGGTGGAAAATTGTAAATTGTGGGTTTGGGAGAACATCAGGTAGGTTTAGTGTGGTTCTGTTTTGGATCTACGGTTTTTGCGGTTTTTTGTATCGTTTTTTTGGTGTTATCCCGTTCTTGTTTGGGGTGTTTTTGACGTGTTTTGTGGTCTCCTTTGGGTTTCTTTGGGTTTTCCATGGTTAATGTTGTGGAAAAGAGTAAATTGTGGGTTTTGGAGAACGTCAGGTAGGTTTAGGGTGGTTTTGGGGTGAATCTACGGTTTTTGGGGTTTTCTTTTTTTTTTTTAGGGGTTATCCCGTTCCTGTTTGGGGTGTTTTTGACTTGTTTTGGGGTCTCCGTTGGGTTTTGTCTGGTTCTTGTCGGTCGTTAAGGTAAATGGGTGTGGATTGTGGGTTTTGGAGAAGATCAGGTAGGTTTAGGGTGTTTTTGTAGAAAAATTCATAGTTTTGGGGTTTTTTACTTCTGATCCAGTTCTTTTTTGGGGTGTTTTTGACGTGTTTTGGTTTCTCCGTTGGGTTTCGTTTGGTTTTCCATGGTGATCACGGTGAAAAAGAGTAAATTGTGGGTTTTGGAGAACATCAGGTAGGTTTAGTGGGGGTTTTGGGGTGGATCTATGGCTTTTATAGTTTTCTTTCTTTTTACGGGGTGATCCTGTTTTTTTTTTGGGGTGTTTTTGACGTGTTTTGGGGTCTCCGTTGGGTTTCGTTGTGTTTTCCGTGGTCATCATGGTGGAAAATTGTAAATTGTGGGTTTTGGAGCACATCAGGTAGGTTTAGGGTGGTTTTGGGGTGGATCTATGATTTTGGGGTTATTTTCTTCCAGTTTTGGGGGTGATCCCGTTCTTTTTTGGGGTGCTTTTGATGTGTTTTGGGGTCTCCGTTGGGTTTCCTTGGGTTTTCCATGGTCATCGTTGTGGAAAGGAGTAAATTGTGGGTTTTGGAGAAGATCAGGTAGGTTTAGGGTGGTTTTGGGGTGGATCTATGGCTTTTAGAGTTTTCTTTCATTTTAGGGGGTGATCCTGTTCTGTTTTGTGGTGTTTTTGACGTGTTTTGGGGTCTCCGTTGGGTTTCGTTGTGTTTTCCGTGGTCATCATGGTGGAAAAGAGTAAATTGTGGGTTTTGGAGAAGATCAGGTAGGTTTAGGGTGGTTTTGGGGTGGATCTATTGTTTTTGGGGTTTTCTTTCTTTTTTGGGGATATCCCGTTCTTGTTTGGGGTGTTTTTGATTGTTTTGGGGTCTCTGTTGGGTTTTGTTGTGTTCTCGTTGCTCGTTAATGTAAATGGGAATGGATTGTGGGTTTTGGAGAAGATCAGGTGAGTTTAGGATGGTTTTGGGAGGAAATTCATAGTTTTTGTTTTTGTTTTTGTTTTTTTTTCTTCTGATCCAGTTCATTTTTGGGGTGTTTTTGACGTGTTTTGGGGTGTCCGTTGCGTTTCGTTGAGTTCCTAATGGGTTTTCTGGTGGTTGGGAGTGGACTTTGGGATTTGGAGAACATCAAGTAGGTTTAGGGTGGTTTTGGGGTGGATGTATGATTTTGGGGTTATTTTCTTCCAGTTTTGGGGGTCATCCTGTTCTTTTTTGGGGTGTTTTTGACGTGTTTTGTGGTCTCCGTTGGGTTTCCTTTGGTTTTCCATGGTTATCGTTGTGGAAAAGGGTAAATTGTGGGTTTTGGAGAACGTCAGGTAGGTTTAGGGTGGTTTTGGGGTGGATCTACGGTTTTTGGGGTTTTCTTTCTTTTTTTAGGGGTTATCCCGTTCTTGTTTGGGGTGTTTTTGATGTGTTTTGGGGTCTCCGTTGGGTTTTGTTGGGTTCTCGTTGGTCGTTAAGGTAAATGGGAGTGGATTGTGGGTTTTGGAGAAGATCAGGTAGGTTTAGGGTGGTTTTGGGAGGAAATTCATAGTTTCTTTTTTTTTTTTTTTTTTTTTTTTCTTCTGATCCAGTTCATTTTTGGGGTGTTTTTGAATTGTTTTGGGGTGTCCGTTGTGTTTCGTTGAGTTCCTAATAAGTTTTCTGGTGGTTGGTAGTGGACTTTGGGATTTGGAGAACATCAGGTAGGTTTAGGGGGACTTTTGGTGTGGATCTATGATTTTTGGGGTTTTCTTTCGTTTTTGGGGGTTATCCCGTTCTTTTTTGGGGTGTTTTTGACGTGTTTTGTGGTCTCCTTTGGGTTTCTTTGGGTTTTCCATGGTTAATGTTGTGGAAAAGGTTAAATTGTGGGTTTTGGAGAACGTCAGGTAGGTTTAGGGTGGTTTTGGGGTGGATCTACGGTTTTTGGGGTTTTCTTTCTTTTTTTAGGGGTTATCCCGATCCTGTTTGAGGTGTTTTTGACTTGTTTTGGGGTCTCCGTTGGGTTTTGTCTGGTTCTCGTTGGTCGTTAAGGTAAATGGGTTTGGATTGTGGGTTTTGGAGAAGATCAGGTAGGTTTAGGGTGTTTTTGTAGAAAAATTCATAGTTTTGTGTTTTTTTACTTCTGATCCAGTTCTTTTTTGGGGTGCTTTTGACATGTTTTGGTTTCTCCGTTGGGTTTCGTTTGGTTTTCCAGGGTCATCACGGTGAAAAAGAGTAAATTGTGGGTTTTGGAGCACATCAGGTAGGTTTAGTGGTGGTTTTGGGGTGGATCTATGGCTTTTAGAGTTTTCTTTCGTTTTACGGGGTGATCCTGTTCTTTTTTGTGGTGTTTTTGACATGTTTTGGGGTCTCCTTTGGGTAGCGTTGTGTTTTCCGTGGTCATCATGGTGGAAAATTGTAAATTGTGGGATTTGGAGCACATCAGGTAGGTTTAGTGTGTTTCTGGTTTGGATCTATGTTTTTTGGGGTTTTCTTTCATTTTTTGGGGATATCCCGTTCTTGTTTGGGGTGTTTTTGACTTGTTTTTGGGTCTCCGTTGGGTTTTGTTGTGTTCTCGTTGCTCGTTAATGTAAATGGGAGTGGATTGTGGGTTTTGGAGAAGATCAGGTGAGTTTAGGGTGGTTTTGGGAGGAAATTCATAGTTTTTGTTTTTTTTTTTTTTCTTCTGATCCATTTCATTTTTGGGGTGTTTTTGACGTGTTTTGGGGTGTCCGTTGCATTTCGTTGAGTTCCTAATGGGTTTTCTGGTGGTTGGGAGTGGACTTTGGGATTTGGAGAACATCAAGTAGGTTTAGGGTGGTTTTGGGGTGGATCTATGATTTTGGGGTTATTTTCTTCCAGTTTTGGGGGTCATCCTGTTCTTTTTTGGGGTGTTTTTGACGTGTTTTGTGGTCTCCGTTGGGTTTCGTTGTGTTTTCCGTGGTCATCATGGTGGAAAATTGTAAATTGTGGGTTTGGGAGAACATCAGGTAGGTGTAGGGTGGTTTTGGTGTGGATCTATTGTTTTTGGGGTTTTCTTTCTTTTTTTAGGGGTTATCCCTTTCTTGTTTGGGGTGTTTTTGACTTGTTTTGGGGTCTCCGTTGGGTTTTGTTTGGTTCTCGTTGGTCATTAAGGTAAATGGGAGTGGATTGTGGGTTTTGGAGAACGTCAGGTAGGGTTAGGGTGTTTTTGTAGAAAAATTCATAGTTTTGGGGTTTTTTACTTCTGATCCAGTTCTTTTTTGGGGTGTTTTTGACGTGTTTTGTGGTCTCCGTTGGGTTTCGTTTGGTTTTCCATGGTCATCACGGTGAAAAAAGAGTAAATTGTGGGTTTTGGAGCACATCAGGTAGGTTTAGGGTGGTTTTGGGGTGGATCTATGATTTTGGGGTTATTTTCTTCCAGTTTTGGGGGTGATCCCGTTCTTTTTTGGGGTGCTTTTGATGTGTTTTGGGGTCTCCGTTGGGTTTCCTTGGGTTTTCCATGGTCATCGTTGTGGAAAGGAGTAAATTGTGGGTTTTGGAGAAGATCAGGTAGGTTTAGGGTGGTTTTGGGGTGGATCTATGGCTTTTAGAGTTTTCTTTCATTTTAGGGGGTGATCCTGTTCTGTTTTGTGGTGTTTTTGACGTGTTTTGGGGTCTCCGTTGGGTTTCGTTGTGTTTTCCGTGGTCATCATGGTGGAAAAGAGTAAATTGTGGGTTTTGGAGAAGATCAGGTAGGTTTAGGGTGGTTTTGGGGTGGATCTATTGTTTTTGGGGTTTTCTTTCTTTTTTGGGGATATCCCGTTCTTGTTTGGGGTGTTTTTGATTGTTTTGGGGTCTCTGTTGGGTTTTGTTGTGTTCTCGTTGCTCGTTAATGTAAATGGGAATGGATTGTGGGTTTTGGAGAAGATCAGGTGAGTTTAGGGTGGTTTTGGGAGGAAATTCATAGTTTTTGTTTTTGTTTTTTTTTTTTTTTTCTTCTGATCCAGTTCATTTTTGGGGTGTTTTTGACGTGTTTTGGGGTGTCCGTTGCGTTTCGTTGAGTTCCTAATGGGTTTTCTGGTGGTTGGGAGTGGACTTTGGGATTTGGAGAACATCAGGTAGGTTTAGGGGGACTTTTGGTGTGGATCTATGATTTTTGGGGTTTTCTTTCGTTTTTGGGGGTTATCCCGTTCCTTTTTGGGGTGTTTTTGACGTGTTTTGGGGTCTCCGTTGGGTTTCCTTTGGTTTTCCGTGGTCATCGTTGTGGAAAAGGTTAAATTGTGGGTTTTGGAGAACATCAGGTAGGTTTAGGGGGACTTTTGGTGTGGATCTATGGCTTTTGGTGTATTCTTCCGTTTTTGGAGGTGATCCTGATCTTTTTTTTTTTTTTTTTTTTTTTTTTTTGACGTGTTTTGTGGTCTCTGTTGGGTTTCGTTGTGTTTTCCGTGGTCATCATGGTGGAAAATTGTAAATTGTGGGTTTGGGAGAACATCAGGTAGGTTTAGTGTGGTTCTGTTTTGGATCTACGGTTTTTGCGGTTTTTTGTATCGTTTTTTTGGTGTTATCCCGTTCTTGTTTGGGGTGTTTTTGACGTGTTTTGTGGTCTCCTTTGGGTTTCTTTGGGTTTTCCATGGTTAATGTTGTGGAAAAGAGTAAATTGTGGGTTTTGGAGAACGTCAGGTAGGTTTAGGGTGGTTTTGGGGTGAATCTACGGTTTTTGGGGTTTTCTTTTTTTTTTTTAGGGGTTATCCCGTTCCTGTTTGGGGTGTTTTTGACTTGTTTTGGGGTCTCCGTTGGGTTTTGTCTGGTTCTTGTCGGTCGTTAAGGTAAATGGGTGTGGATTGTGGGTTTTGGAGAAGATCAGGTAGGTTTAGGGTGTTTTTGTAGAAAAATTCATAGTTTTGGGGTTTTTTACTTCTGATCCAGTTCTTTTTTGGGGTGTTTTTGACGTGTTTTGGTTTCTCCGTTGGGTTTCGTTTGGTTTTCCATGGTGATCACGGTGAAAAAGAGTAAATTGTGGGTTTTGGAGAACATCAGGTAGGTTTAGTGGGGGTTTTGGGGTGGATCTATGGCTTTTATAGTTTTCTTTCTTTTTACGGGGTGATCCTGTTTTTTTTTTGGGGTGTTTTTGACGTGTTTTGGGGTCTCCGTTGGGTTTCGTTGTGTTTTCCGTGGTCATCATGGTGGAAAATTGTAAATTGTGGGTTTTGGAGCACATCAGGTAGGTTTAGGGTGGTTTTGGGGTGGATCTATGATTTTGGGGTTATTTTCTTCCAGTTTTGGGGGTGATCCCGTTCTTTTTTGGGGTGCTTTTGATGTGTTTTGGGGTCTCCGTTGGGTTTCCTTGGGTTTTCCATGGTCATCGTTGTGGAAAGGAGTAAATTGTGGGTTTTGGAGAAGATCAGGTAGGTTTAGGGTGGTTTTGGGGTGGATCTATGGCTTTTAGAGTTTTCTTTCATTTTAGGGGGTGATCCTGTTCTGTTTTGTGGTGTTTTTGACGTGTTTTGGGGTCTCCGTTGGGTTTCGTTGTGTTTTCCGTGGTCATCATGGTGGAAAAGAGTAAATTGTGGGTTTTGGAGAAGATCAGGTAGGTTTAGGGTGGTTTTGGGGTGGATCTATTGTTTTTGGGGTTTTCTTTCTTTTTTGGGGATATCCCGTTCTTGTTTGGGGTGTTTTTGATTGTTTTGGGGTCTCTGTTGGGTTTTGTTGTGTTCTCGTTGCTCGTTAATGTAAATGGGAATGGATTGTGGGTTTTGGAGAAGATCAGGTGAGTTTAGGATGGTTTTGGGAGGAAATTCATAGTTTTTGTTTTTGTTTTTGTTTTTTTTTCTTCTGATCCAGTTCATTTTTGGGGTGTTTTTGACGTGTTTTGGGGTGTCCGTTGCGTTTCGTTGAGTTCCTAATGGGTTTTCTGGTGGTTGGGAGTGGACTTTGGGATTTGGAGAACATCAAGTAGGTTTAGGGTGGTTTTGGGGTGGATGTATGATTTTGGGGTTATTTTCTTCCAGTTTTGGGGGTCATCCTGTTCTTTTTTGGGGTGTTTTTGACGTGTTTTGTGGTCTCCGTTGGGTTTCCTTTGGTTTTCCATGGTTATCGTTGTGGAAAAGGGTAAATTGTGGGTTTTGGAGAACGTCAGGTAGGTTTAGGGTGGTTTTGGGGTGGATCTACGGTTTTTGGGGTTTTCTTTCTTTTTTTAGGGGTTATCCCGTTCTTGTTTGGGGTGTTTTTGATGTGTTTTGGGGTCTCCGTTGGGTTTTGTTGGGTTCTCGTTGGTCGTTAAGGTAAATGGGAGTGGATTGTGGGTTTTGGAGAAGATCAGGTAGGTTTAGGGTGGTTTTGGGAGGAAATTCATAGTTTCTTTTTTTTTTTTTTTTTTTTTTTTCTTCTGATCCAGTTCATTTTTGGGGTGTTTTTGAATTGTTTTGGGGTGTCCGTTGTGTTTCGTTGAGTTCCTAATAAGTTTTCTGGTGGTTGGTAGTGGACTTTGGGATTTGGAGAACATCAGGTAGGTTTAGGGGGACTTTTGGTGTGGATCTATGATTTTTGGGGTTTTCTTTCGTTTTTGGGGGTTATCCCGTTCTTTTTTGGGGTGTTTTTGACGTGTTTTGTGGTCTCCTTTGGGTTTCTTTGGGTTTTCCATGGTTAATGTTGTGGAAAAGGTTAAATTGTGGGTTTTGGAGAACTTCAGGTAGGTTTAGGGTGGTTTTGGGGTGGATCTACGGTTTTTGGGGTTTTCTTTCTTTTTTTAGGGGTTATCCCGATCCTGTTTGAGGTGTTTTTGACTTGTTTTGGGGTCTCCGTTGGGTTTTGTCTGGTTCTCGTTGGTCGTTAAGGTAAATGGGTTTGGATTGTGGGTTTTGGAGAAGATCAGGTAGGTTTAGGGTGTTTTTGTAGAAAAATTCATAGTTTTGTGTTTTTTTACTTCTGATCCAGTTCTTTTTTGGGGTGCTTTTGACATGTTTTGGTTTCTCCGTTGGGTTTCGTTTGGTTTTCCAGGGTCATCACGGTGAAAAAGAGTAAATTGTGGGTTTTGGAGCACATCAGGTAGGTTTAGTGGTGGTTTTGGGGTGGATCTATGGCTTTTAGAGTTTTCTTTCGTTTTACGGGGTGATCCTGTTCTTTTTTGTGGTGTTTTTGACATGTTTTGGGGTCTCCTTTGGGTAGCGTTGTGTTTTCCGTGGTCATCATGGTGGAAAATTGTAAATTGTGGGATTTGGAGCACATCAGGTAGGTTTAGTGTGTTTCTGGTTTGGATCTATGTTTTTTGGGGTTTTCTTTCATTTTTTGGGGATATCCCGTTCTTGTTTGGGGTGTTTTTGACTTGTTTTTGGGTCTCCGTTGGGTTTTGTTGTGTTCTCGTTGCTCGTTAATGTAAATGGGAGTGGATTGTGGGTTTTGGAGAAGATCAGGTGAGTTTAGGGTGGTTTTGGGAGGAAATTCATAGTTTTTGTTTTTTTTTTTTTTTCTTCTGATCCATTTCATTTTTGGGGTGTTTTTGACGTGTTTTGGGGTGTCCGTTGCATTTCGTTGAGTTCCTAATGGGTTTTCTGGTGGTTGGGAGTGGACTTTGGGATTTGGAGAACATCAAGTAGGTTTAGGGTGGTTTTGGGGTGGATCTATGATTTTGGGGTTATTTTCTTCCAGTTTTGGGGGTCATCCTGTTCTTTTTTGGGGTGTTTTTGACGTGTTTTGTGGTCTCCGTTGGGTTTCGTTGTGTTTTCCGTGGTCATCATGGTGGAAAATTGTAAATTGTGGGTTTGGGAGAACATCAGGTAGGTGTAGGGTGGTTTTGGTGTGGATCTATTGTTTTTGGGGTTTTCTTTCTTTTTTTAGGGGTTATCCCTTTCTTGTTTGGGGTGTTTTTGACTTGTTTTGGGGTCTCCGTTGGGTTTTGTTTGGTTCTCGTTGGTCATTAAGGTAAATGGGAGTGGATTGTGGGTTTTGGAGAACGTCAGGTAGGGTTAGGGTGTTTTTGTAGAAAAATTCATAGTTTTGGGGTTTTTTACTTCTGATCCAGTTCTTTTTTGGGGTGTTTTTGACGTGTTTTGTGGTCTCCGTTGGGTTTTGTTTGGTTTTCCATGGTCATCACGGTGAAAAAAGAGTAAATTGTGGGTTTTGGAGCACATCAGTTAGGTTTGTGGGGGTTTTGGGGTGGATCTATGGCTTTTAGAGTTTTCTTTCGTTTTAGGGGGTGATCCTGTTCTGTTTTGTGGTGTTTTTGACATGTTTTGTGGTCTCCGTTGGGTTTCGTTGTGTTTTCCGTGGTCATCATGGTGGAAAAGAGTAAATTGTGGGTTTTGGAGAAGATCAGGTAGGTTTAGGGTGGTTTTGGGGTGGATCTATTGTTTTTGTGGTTTTCTTTCTTTTTTGGGGATATCCCGTTCTTGTTTGGGGTGTTTTTGATTGTTTTGGGGTCTCTGTTGGGTTTTGTTGTGTTCTCGTTGCTCGTTAATGTAAATGGGAATGGATTGTGGGTTTTGGAGAAGATCAGGTGAGTTTAGGGTGGTTTTGGGAGGAAATTCATAGTTTTGGTTTTGTTTTTTTTTTTCTTCTGATCCAGTTCATTTTTGGGGTGTTTTTGACGTGTTTTGGGGTGTCCGTTGCGTTTCGTTGAGTTCCTAATGGGTTTTCTGGTGGTTGGGAGTGGACTTTGGGATTTGGAGAACATCAAGTAGGTTTAGGGTGGTTTTGGGGTGGATGTATGATTTTGGGGTTATTTTCTTCCAGTTTTGGGGGTCATCCTGTTCTTTTTTGGGGTGTTTTTGACGTGTTTTGTGGTCTCCGTTGGGTTTCCTTTGGTTTTCCATGGTTATCCTTGTGGAAAAGGGAAAATTGTGGGTTTTGGAGAACGTCAGGTAGGTTTAGGGTGGTTTTGGGGTGGATCTACGGTTTTTGGGGTTTTCTTTCTTTTTTTAGGGGTTATCCCGTTCTTTTTTGGGGTGTTTTTGACGTGTTTTGTGGTCTCCTTTGGGTTTCTTTGGGTTTTCCATGGTTAATGTTGTGGAAAAGGTTAAATTGTGGGTTTTGGAGAACGTCAGGTAGGTTTAGGGTGGTTTTGGGGTGGATCTACGGTTTTTGGGGTTTTCTTTCTTTTTTTAGGGGTTATCCCGATCCTGTTTGAGGTGTTTTTGATGTGTTTTGGGGTCTCCGTTGGGTTTTGTTGGGTTCTCGTTGGTCGTTAAGGTAAATGGGAGTGGATTGTGGGTTTTGGAGAAGATCAGGTAGGTTTAGGGTGTTTTTGTAGAAAAATTCATAGTTTTGGGGTTTTTTACTTCTGATCCAGTTCTTTTTTGGGGTGTTTTTGACGTGTTTTGGTTTCTCCGTTGGGTTTCGTTTGGTTTTCCATGGTGATCACGGTGAAAAAGAGTAAATTGTGGGTTTTGGAGAACATCAGGTAGGTTTAGTGGGGGTTTTGGGGTGGATCTATGGCTTTTAGAGTTTTCTTTCATTTTAGGGGGTGATCCTGTTCTGTTTTGTGGGTTTTTTGACATGTTTTGGGGTCTCCATTGGGTTTCGTTGTGTTTTCCGTGGTCATCATGGTGGAAAATTGTAAATTGTGGGTTTTGGAGAAGATCAGGTGAGTTTAGGGTGGTTTTGGGAGGAAATTCATAGTTTCTTTTTTTTTTTTTTTTTTTTTTTCTTCTGATCCAGTTCATTTTTGGGGTGTTTTTGAATTGTTTTGGGGTGTCCGTTGTGTTTCGTTGAGTTCCTAATAAGTTTTCTGGTGGTTGGTAGTGGACTTTGGGATTTGGAGAACATCAGGTAGGTTTAGGGGGACTTTTGGTGTGGATCTATGATTTTTGGGGTTTTCTTTCGTTTTTGGGGGTTATCCCGTTCTTTTTTGGGGTGTTTTTGACGTGTTTTGTGGTCTCCTTTGGGTTTCTTTGGGTTTTCCATGGTTAATGTTGTGGAAAAGGTTAAATTGTGGGTTTTGGAGAACGTCAGGTAGGTTTAGGGTGGTTTTGGGGTGGATCTACGGTTTTTGGGGTTTTCTTTCTTTTTTTAGGGGTTATCCCGATCCTGTTTGAGGTGTTTTTGACTTGTTTTGGGGTCTCCGTTGGGTTTTGTCTGGTTCTCGTTGGTCGTTAAGTTAAATGGGTTTGGATTGTGGGTTTTGGAGAAGATCAGGTAGGTTTAGGGTGTTTTTGTAGAAAAATTCATAGTTTTGTGTTTTTTTACTTCTGATCCAGTTCTTTTTTGGGGTGCTTTTGACATGTTTTGGTTTCTCCGTTGGGTTTCGTTTGGTTTTCCAGGGTCATCACGGTGAAAAAGAGTAAATTGTGGGTTTTGGAGAACATCAGGTAGGTTTAGTGGGGGTTTTGGGGTGGATCTATGGCTTTTAGAGTTTTCTTTCGTTTTACGGGGTGATCCTGTTCTTTTTTGGGGTGTTTTTGACATGTTTTGGGGTCTCCTTTGGGTAGCGTTGTGTTTTCCGTGGTCATCATGGTGAAAAATTGTAAATTGTGGGATTTGGAGCACATCAGGTAGGTTTAGTGTGGTTCTGGTTTGGATCTATGTTTTTTGGGGTTTTCTTTCATTTTTGGGGGATATCCCGTTCTTGTTTGGGGTGTTTTTGACTTGTTTTTGGGTCTCCATTGGGTTTTGTTGTGTTCTCGTTGCTCGTTAATGTAAATGGGAGTGGATTGTGGGTTTTGGAGAAGATCAGGTGAGTTTAGGGTGGTTTTGGGAGGAAATTCATAGTTTTTGTTTTTTTTTTTTTTTCTTCTGATCCATTTCATTTTTGGGGTGTTTTTGACGTGTTTTGGGGTGTCCGTTGCATTTCGTTGAGTTCCTAATGGGTTTTCTGGTGGTTGGGAGTGGACTTTGGGATTTGGAGAACATCAAGTAGGTTTAGGGTGGTTTTGGGGTGGATGTATGATTTTGGGGTTATTTTCTTCCAGTTTTGGGGGTCATCCTGTTCTTTTTTGGGGTGTTTTTGACGTGTTTTGTGGTCTCCGTTGGGTTTCGTTGTGTTTTCCGTGGTCATCATGGTGGAAAATTGTAAATTGTGGGTTTGGGAGAACATCAGGTAGGTGTAGGGTGGTTTTGGTGTGGATCTATTGTTTTGGGGGTTTTCTTTCTTTTTTTAGGGGTTATCCCTTTCTTGTTTGGGGTGTTTTTGACTTGTTTTGGGGTCTCCGTTGGGTTTCCTTTGGTTTTCCATGGTCATCATGGTGAAAAAGAGTAAATTGTGGGTTTTGGAGAACATCGGGTAGGTTTAGGGGGACTTTTGGGGTGGTTCTATGGTTTTGGGGGATATTCTTCCAGTTTTTGGGGTGATCCCGTTCTTTATGGTTTTTTTTTGATGTGTTTTGTGGTCTACGTTTGGTTTCGTTGGGTTCTTGTTGGTCATCATGATGTAACAGGATAAATTGTGGGTTTTGGAGAACATCAGGTAGGTTTAGGGGGACTTTTGGTGTGGATCTATGGCTTTTGGTGTTTTCTTTCGTTTTTGGAGATGATCCTGTTCTTTTTTGGCGTGTTTTTGACGTGTTTTGTGGTCTCCGTTGGGTTTCATTGTGTTTTCCGTCGTCATCATGGTGGAAAATTGAAAATTGTGGGTTTTGGAGCACATCAGGTAGGTTTAGTGTGGTTCTGGTATGGATCTATGGTTTTTAGGATTTTCTTTCGTTTTTGGGGTTGAACCAGTTGTTTTTTGGGGTGTTTTTGACGTGTTTTTGGGTCTCCGTTGGGTTTCATTGGGTTCTCGTTTGTCGTTAAGGTAAATGGGAGTGGATTGTGGGTTTTGGAGAACATCAAGTAGGTTTAGGGTGGTTTTGGGGTGGATCTATGATTTTGGGATTATTTTCATCCAGTTTTGGGGGTCATCACGTTCTTTTCTGGGGTGCTTTTGACGTGTTTTGTGGTCTCCGTTGGGTTTCCTTGGGTTTTCCATGGTCATCGTTGTGGAAAAGTGTAAATTGTGGGTTTTGGAGAACGTCAGGTAGGTTTAGGGTGGTTTTGGGGTGGATCTACGGTTTTTGGGGTTTTCTTTCTTTTTTTAGGGGTTATCCCGATCCTGTTTGAGGTGTTTTTGATGTGTTTTGGGGTCTCCGTTGGGTTTTGTTGGGTTCTCGTTGGTCGTTAAGGTAAATGGGAGTGGATTGTGGGTTTTGGAGAAGATCAGGTAGGTTTAGGGTGTTTTTGTAGAAAAATTCATAGTTTTGGGGTTTTTTACTTCTGATCCAGTTCTTTTTTGGGGTGTTTTTGACGTGTTTTGGTTTCTCCGTTGGGTTTCGTTTGGTTTTCCATGGTGATCACGGTGAAAAAGAGTAAATTGTGGGTTTTGGAGAACATCAGGTAGGTTTAGTGGGGGTTTTGGGGTGGATCTATGGCTTTTAGAGTTTTCTTTCGTTTTAGGGGGTGATCCTGTTCTGTTTTGTGGTTTTTTTGACATGTTTTGGGGTCTCCGTTGGGTTTCGTTGTGTTTTCCGTGGTCATCATGGTGGAAAATTGTAAATTGTGGGTTTTGGAGAAGATCAGGTGAGTTTAGGGTGGTTTTGGGAGGAAATTCATAGTTTCTTTTTTTTTTTTTTTTTTTTTTTTCTTCTGATCCATTTCATTTTTTGGGTGTTTTTGAATTGTTTTGGGGTGTCCGTTGTGTTTCGTTGAGTTCCTAATAAGTTTTCTGGTGGTTGGTAGTGGACTTTGGGATTTGGAGAACATCAGGTAGGTTTAGGGGGACTTTTGGTGTGGATCTATGATTTTTGGGGTTTTCTTTCGTTTTTGGGGGTTATCCCGTTCTTTTTTGGGGTGTTTTTGACGTGTTTTGTGGTCTCCTTTGGGTTTCTTTGGGTTTTCCATGGTTAATGTTGTGGAAAAGGTTAAATTGTGGGTTTTGGAGAACGTCAGGTAGGTTTAGGGTGGTTTTGGGGTGGATCTACGGTTTTTGGGGTTTTCTTTCTTTTTTTAGGGGTTATCCCGATCCTGTTTGAGGTGTTTTTGACTTGTTTTGGGGTCTCCGTTGGGTTTTGTCTGGTTCTCGTTGGTCGTTAAGGTAAATGGGTTTGGATTGTGGGTTTTGGAGAAGATCAGGTAGGTTTAGGGTGTTTTTGTAGAAAAATTCATAGTTTTGTGTTTTTTTACTTCTGATCCAGTTCTTTTTTGGGGTGCTTTTGACATGTTTTGGTTTCTCCGTTGGGTTTCGTTTGGTTTTCCAGGGTCATCACGGTGAAAAAGAGTAAATTGTGGGTTTTGGAGAACATCAGGTAGGTTTAGTGGGGGTTTTGGGGTGGATCTATGGCTTTTAGAGTTTTCTTTCGTTTTAGGGGTTGATCCTGTTCTTTTTTGTGGTGTTTTTGACATGTTTTGGGGTCTCCTTTGGGTAGCGTTGTGTTTTCCGTGGTCATCATGGTGAAAAATTGTAAATTGTGGGATTTGGAGCACATCAGGTAGGTTTAGTGTGGTTCTGGTTTGGATCTATGTTTTTTGGGGTTTTCTTTCATTTTTTGGGGATATCCCGTTCTTGTTTGGGGTGTTTTTGACTTGTTTTTGGGTCTCCGTTGGGTTTTGTTGTGTTCTCGTTGCTCGTTAATGTAAATGGGAGTGGATTGTGGGTTTTGGAGAAGATCAGGTGAGTTTAGGGTGGTTTTGGGAGGAAATTCATAGTTTTTTTTTTTTTTTTTTTCTTCTGATCCATTTCATTTTTGGGGTGTTTTTGACGTGTTTTGGGGTGTCCGTTGCATTTCGTTGAGTTCCTAATGGGTTTTCTGGTGGTTGGGAGTGGACTTTGGGATTTGGAGAACATCAAGTAGGTTTAGGGTGGTTTTGGGGTGGATGTATGATTTTGGGGTTATTTTCTTCCAGTTTTGGGGGTCATCCTGTTCTTTTTTGGGGTGTTTTTGACGTGTTTTGTGGTCTCCGTTGGGTTTCGTTGTGTTTTCCGTGGTCATCATGGTGGAAAATTGTAAATTGTGGGTTTGGGAGAACATCAGGTAGGTGTAGGGTGGTTTTGGTGTGGATCTATTGTTTTTGGGGTTTTCTTTCTTTTTTTAGGGGTTATCCCTTTCTTGTTTCGGGTGTTTTTGACTTGTTTTGGGGTCTCCGTTGGGTTTCCTTTGGTTTTCCATGGTCATCATGGTGAAAAAGAGTAAATTGTGGGTTTTGGAGAACATCGGGTAGGTTTAGGGGGACTTTTGGGGTGGTTCTATGGTTTTGGGGGATATTCTTCCAGTTTTTGTGGTGATCCCGTTCTTTATGGGTTTTTTTTGACATGTTTTGTGGTCTACGTTTGGTTTCGTTGGGTTCTTGTTGGTCATCATGATGTAACAGGATAAATTGTGGGTTTTGGAGAACATCAGGTAGGTTTAGGGGGACTTTTGGTGTGGATCTATGGCTTTTGGTGTTTTCTTTCGTTTTTGGAGATGATCCTGTTCTTTTTTGGGGTGTTTTTGACGTGTTTTTTGGTCTCCGTTGGGTTTCATTGTGTTTTCCGTCGTCATCATGGTGGAAAATTGAAAATTGTGGGTTTTGGAGCACATCAGGTAGGTTTAGTGTGGTTCTGGTATGGATCTATGGTTTTTAGGATTTTCTTTCGTTTTTGGGGTTGAACCAGTTTTTTTTTGGGGTGTTTTTGACGTGTTTTTGGGTCTCCGTTGGGTTTCGTTGGGTTCTCGTTTGTCGTTAAGGTAAATGGGAGTGGATTGTGGGTTTTGGAGAACATCAAGTAGGTTTAGGGTGGTTTTGGGGTGGATCTATGATTTTGGGATTATTTTCATCCAGTTTTGGGGGTCATCCCGTTCTTTTCTGGGGTGCTTTTGACGTGTTTTGTGGTCTCCGTTGGGTTTCCTTGGGTTTTCCATGGTCATCGTTGTGGAAAAGTGTAAATTGTGGGTTTTGGAGAACGTCAGGTAGGTTTAGGGTGGTTTTGGGGTGGATCTACGGTTTTTGGGGTTTTCTTTCTTTTTTTTAGGGGTTATCCCCTTCTTGTTTGGGGTGTTTTTGACTTGTTTTGGGGTCTCCGTTGGGTTTTGTTTGGTTCTCGTTGGTCATTAAGGTAAATGGGAGTGGATTGTGGGTTTTGGAGAAGATCAGGTAGGGTTAGGGTGTTTTTGTAGAAAAATTCATAGTTTTGGGGTTTTTTACTTCTGATCCAGTTCTTTTTTGGGGTGTTTTTGACGTGTTTTGGGGTCTCCGTTGGGTTTCGTTTGGTTTTCCATGGTCATCACGGTGAAAAAAGAGTAAATTGTGGGTTTTGGAGCACATCAGGTAGGTTTAGTGGGGGTTTTGGGGTGGATCTATGGCTTTTAGAGTTTTATTTCGTTTTAGGGGTTGATCCTGTTCTGTTTTGTGGTGTTTTTGACGTGTTTTGTGGTCTCCATTGGGTTTCGTTGTGTTTTCCGAGGTCATCATGGTGGAAAATGGTAAATTGTGGGTTTTGGAGAAGATCAGGTAGGTTTAGGGTGGTTTTGGCGTGGATCTATGGCTTTTAGAGTTTTCTTTCGTTTTAGGGGGTGATCCTGTTCTGTTTTGTGGTGTTTTTGACGTGTTTTGGGGTCTCCGTTGGGTTTCGTTGTGTTTTCCGTGGTCATCATGGTGGAAAAGAGTAAATTGTGGGTTTTGGAGAAGATCAGGTAGGTTTAGGGTGGTTTTGGGGTGGATCTATTGTTTTTGTGGTTTTCTTTCTTTTTGGGGGATATCCCGTTCTTGTTTGGGGTGTTTTTGATTGTTTTGGGGTCTCTGTTGGGTTTTGTTGTGTTCTCGTTGCTCGTTAATGTAAATGGGAATGGATTGTGGGTTTTGGAGAAGATCAGGTGAGTTTAGGGTGGTTTTGGGAGGAAATTCATAGTTTTTGTTTTTGTTTTTTTTTTTCTTCTGATCCAGTTCATTTTTGGGGTGTTTTTGACGTGTTTTGGGGTGTCCGTTGCGTTTCGTTGAGTTCCTAATGGGTTTTCTGGTGGTTGGGAGTGGACTTTGGGATTTGGAGAACATCAAGTAGGTTTAGGGTGGTTTTGGGGTGGATGTATGATTTTGGGGTTATTTTCTTCCAGTTTTGGGGGTCATCCTGTTCTTTTTTGGGGTGTTTTTGACGTGTTTTGTGGTCTCCGTTGGGTTTCCTTTGGTTTTCCATGGTTATCGTTGTGGAAAAGGGTAAATTGTGGGTTTTGGAGAACGTCAGGTAGGTTTAGGGTGGTTTTGGGGTGGATCTACGGTTTTTGGGGTTTTCTTTCTTTTTTTAGGGGTTATCCCGTTCTTTTTTGGGGTGTTTTTGACGTGTTTTGTGGTCTCCTTTGGGTTTCTTTGGGTTTTCCATGGTTAATGTTGTGGAAAAGGTTAAATTGTGGGTTTTGGAGAACGTCAGGTAGGTTTAGGGTGGTTTTGGGGTGGATCTACGGTTTTTGGGGTTTTCTTTCTTTTTTTAGGGGTTATCCCGATCCTGTTTGAGGTGTTTTTGATGTGTTTTGGGGTCTCCGTTGGGTTTTGTTGGGTTCTCGTTGGTCGTTAAGGTAAATGGGAGTGGATTGTGGGTTTTGGAGAAGATCAGGTAGGTTTAGGGTGTTTTTGTAGAAAAATTCATAGTTTTGGGGTTTTTTACTTCTGATCCAGTTCTTTTTTGGGGTGTTTTTGACGTGTTTTGGTTTCTCCGTTGGGTTTCGTTTGGTTTTCCATGGTGATCACGGTGAAAAAGAGTAAATTGTGGGTTTTGGAGCACATCAGGTAGGTTTAGTGGGGGTTTTGGGGTGGATCTATGGCTTTTAGAGTTTTCTTTCGTTTTAGGGGGTGATCCTGTTCTTTTTTGTGGTTTTTTTGACATGTTTTGGGGTCTCCTTTGGGTAGCGTTGTGTTTTCCGTGGTCATCATGGTGGAAAATTGTAAATTGTGGGTTTTGGAGAACATCAGGTGAGTTTAGGGTGGTTTTGGGAGGAAATTCATACTTTTTTTTTTTTTTTTTTTTTTTTTTCTTCTGATCCAGTTCATTTTTGGGGTGTTTTTGAATTGTTTTGGGGTGTCCGTTGTGTTTCGTTGAGTTCCTAATAAGTTTTCTGGTGGTTGGTAGTGGACTTTGGGATTTGGAGAACATCAGGTAGGTTTAGGGGGACTTTTGGTGTGGATCTATGATTTTTGGGGTTTTCTTTCGTTTTTGGGGGTTATCCCGTTCTTTTTTGGGGTGTTTTTGACGTGTTTTGTGGTCTCCTTTGGGTTTCTTTGGGTTTTCCATGGTTAATGTTGTGGAAAAGGTTAAATTGTGGGTTTTGGAGAATGTCAGGTAGGTTTAGGGTGGTTTTGGGGTGGATCTACGGTTTTTGGGGTTTTCTTTCTTTTTTTAGGGGTTATCCCGATCCTGTTTGAGGTGTTTTTGACTTGTTTTGGGGTCTCCGTTGGGTTTTGTCTGGTTCTCGTTGGTCGTTAAGGTAAATGGGTTTGGATTGTGGGTTTTGGAGAAGATCAGGTAGGTTTAGGGTGTTTTTGTAGAAAAATTCATAGTTTTGGGGTTTTTTACTTCTGATCCAGTTCTTTTTTGGGGTGCTTTTGACATGTTTTGGTTTCTCCGTTGGGTTTCGTTTGGTTTTCCAGGGTCATCACGGTGAAAAAGAGTAAATTGTGGGTTTTGGAGAAGATCAGGTAGGTTTAGTGGGGGTTTTGGTGTGGATCTATGGCTTTTAGAGTTTTCTTTCGTTTTAGGGGGTGATCCTGTTCTTTTTTGGGGTGTTTTTGACATGTTTTGGGGTCTCCTTTGGGTAGCGTTGTGTTTTCCGTGGTCATCATGGTGGAAAATTGTAAATTGTGGGATTTGGAGCACATCAGGTAGGTTTAGTGTGGTTCTGGTTTGGATCTATGTTTTTTGGGGTTTTCTTTCGTTTTTTGGGGATATCCCGTTCTTGTTTGGGGTTGTTTTTGACTTGTTTTGTGGTCTCCGTTGGGTTTTGTTGTGTTCTCGTTGCTCGTTAATGTAAATGGGAGTGGATTGTGGGTTTTGGAGAAGATCAGGTGAGTTTAGGGTGGTTTTGGGAGGAAATTCATAGTTTTTTTTTTTTTTTTTTTTTTTTTTTCTTCTGATCCAGTTCATTTTTGGGGTGTTTTTGACGTGTTTTGGGGTGTCCGTTGCATTTCGTTGAGTTCCTAATGGGTTTTCTGGTGGTTGGGAGTGGACTTTGGGATTTGGAGAACATCAAGTAGGTTTAGGGTGGTTTTGGGGTGGATGTATGATTTTGGGGTTATTTTCTTCCAGTTTTGGGGGTCATCCTGTTCTTTTTTGGGGTGTTTTTGACGTGTTTTGTGGTCTCCGTTGGGTTTCGTTGTGTTTTCCGTGGTCATCATGGTGGAAAATTGTAAATTGTGGGTTTGGGAGAACATCAGGTAGGTGTAGGGTGGTTTTGGTGTGGATCTATTGTTTTTGGGGTTTTCTTTCTTTTTTTAGGGGTTATCCCGTTCTTGTTTGGGGTGTTTTTGACTTGTTTTGGGGTCTCCGTTGGGTTTCCTTTGGTTTTCCATGGTCATCATGGTGAAAAAGAGTAAATTGTGGGTTTTGGAGAACATCGGGTAGGTTTAGGGGGACTTTTGGGGTGGTTCTATGGTTTTGGGGGATATTCTTCCAGTTTTTGGGGTGATCCCGTTCTTTATGGTTTTTTTTTGATGTGTTTTGTGGTCTACGTTTGGTTTCGTTGGGTTCTTGTTGGTCATCATGATGTAACAGGATAAATTGTGGGTTTTGGAGAACATCAGGTAGGTTTAGGGGGACTTTTGGTGTGGATCTATGGCTTTTGGTGTTTTCTTTCGTTTTTGGAGATGATCCTGTTCTTTTTTGGGGTGTTTTTGACGTGTTTTGTGGTCTCCGTTGGGTTTCATTGTGTTTTCCGTCGTCATCATGGTGGAAAATTCAAAATTGTGGGTTTTGGAGCACATCAGGTAGGTTTAGTGTGGTTCTGGTATGGATCTATGGTTTTTAGGATTTTCTTTCGTTTTTGGGGTTGAACCAGTTTTTTTTTGGGGTGTTTTTGACGTGTTTTTGGGTCTCCGTTGGGTTTCGTTGGGTTCTCGTTTGTCGTTAAGGTAAATGGGAGTGGATTGTGGGTTTTGGAGAACATCAAGTAGGTTTAGGGTGGTTTTGGGGTGGATCTATGATTTTGGGGTTATTTTCTTCCAGTTTTGGGGGTCATCACGTTCTTTTCTGGGGTGCTTTTGACGTGTTTTGTGGTCTCCGTTGGGTTTCCTTTGGTTTTCCATGGTCATCGTTGTGGAAAAGTGTAAATTGTGGGTTTTGGAGAACGTCAGGTAGGTTTAGGGTAGTTTTTTAGAAAAATTCATAGTTTTGTGTTTTTTTTAATTCTGATCCAGTTCTTTTTGGGGCTGTTTTTGACGTGTTTTGGTTTCTCCGTTGGGTTTCGTTTGGTTTTCCATGGTCATCACGGTGAAAAAAGGGTAAATTGTGGGTTTTGGAGAACGTCAGGTAGGTTTAGGGTGGTTTTGGGGTGGATCTACGGTTTTTGGGGTTTTCTTTCTTTTTTTTACGGGTTATCCCGTTCCTTTTTGGGGTGTTTTTGATTGTTTTGGGGTCTCCGTTGGGTTTCGTTTGGTTTTCCATGGTCATCGTTGTGGAAAGGAGTAAATTGTGGGTTTTGGAGAAGATCAGGTAGGTTTAGGGTGGTTTTGGGGTGGATCTATGGCTTTTAGAGTTTTCTTTCGTTTTAGGGGGTGATCCTGTTCTGTTTTGTGGTGTTTTTGACGTGTTTTGGGGTCTCCGTTGGGTTTCGTTGTGTTTTCCGTGGTCATCATGGTGGAAAAGAGTAAATTGTGGGTTTTGGAGAAGATCAGGTGAGTTTAGGGTGGTTTTGGGAGGAAATTCATAGTTTTTGTTTTTTTTTTTTTTTTTCTTCTGATCCAGTTCATTTTTGGGGTGTTTTTGACGTGTTTTGGGGTGTCCGTTGCGTTTCGTTGAGTTCCTAATGGGTTTTCTGGTGGTTGGGAGTGGACTTTGGGATTTGGAGAACATCAAGTAGGTTTAGGGTGGTTTTGGGGTGGATGTATGATTTTGGGGTTATTTTCTTCCAGTTTTGGGGGTCATCCTGTTCTTTTTTGGGGTGTTTTTGACGTGTTTTGTGGTCTCCGTTGGGTTTCCTTTGGTTTTCCATGGTTATCGTTGTGGAAAAGGGTAAACTGTGGGTTTTGGAGAACGTCAGGTAGGTTTAGGGTGGTTTTGGGGTGGATCTACGGTTTTTGGGGTTTTCTTTCTTTTTTTAGGGGTTATCCCGTTCTTTTTTGGGGTGTTTTTGACGTGTTTTGTGGTCTCCGTTGGGTTTCCTTGGGTTTTCCATGGTCATCGTTGTGGAAAAGTGTAAATTGTGGGTTTTGAGAACGTCAGGTAGGTTTAGGGTGGTTTTGGGGTGGATCTACGGTTTTTGGGGTTTTCTTTCTTTTTTTTAGGGGTTATCCCCTTCTTGTTTGGGGTGTTTTTGACTTGTTTTGGGGTCTCCGTTGGGTTTTGTTTGGTTCTCGTTGGTCATTAAGGTAAATGGGAGTGGATTGTGGGTTTTGGAGAAGATCAGGTAGGGTTAGGGTGTTTTTGTAGAAAAATTCATAGTTTTGGGGTTTTTTACTTCTGATCCAGTTCTTTTTTGGGGTGTTTTTGACGTGTTTTGGGGTCTCCGTTGGGTTTCGTTTGGTTTTCCATGGTCATCACGGTGAAAAAAGAGTAAATTGTGGGTTTTGGAGCACATCAGTTAGGTTTAGTGGGGGTTTTGGGGTGGATCTATGGCTTTTAGAGTTTTCTTTCGTTTTAGGGGGTGATCCTGTTCTGTTTTGTGGTGTTTTTGACGTGTTTTGTGGTCTCCATTGGGTTTCGCTGTGTTTTCCGTGGTCATCATGGTGGAAAAGAGTAAATTGTGGGTTTTGGAGCACATCAGGTAGGTTTAGGGTGGTTTTGGGGTGGATCTATGTTTTTGGGGTTATTTTCTTCCAATTTTGGGGGTCATCCCGTTCTTTTTTGGGGTGCTTTTGACGTGTTTTGGGGTCTCCGTTGGGTTTCCTTGTGTTTTCCATGGTCATCGTTGTGGAAAAGAGTAAATTGTGGGTTTTGGAGAAGATCAGGTAGGTTTAGGGTGGTTTTGGGGTGGATCTATTGTTTTTGGGGTTTTCTTTCTTTTTTGGGGATATCCCGTTCTTGTTTGGGGTGTTTTTGATTGTTTTGGGGTCTCTGTTGGGTTTTGTTGTGTTCTTGTTGCTCGTTAATGTAAATGGGAGTGGATTGTGGGTTTTGGAGAAGATCAGGTGAGTTTAGGGTGGTTTTGGGAGGAAATTCATAGTTTTTGTTTTTTTTTTTTTTTTCTTCTGATCCAGTTCATTTTTGGGGTGTTTTTGACGTGTTTTGGGGTGTCCGTTGCGTTTCGTTGAGTTCCTAATGGGTTTTCTGGTGGTTGGGAGTGGACTTTGGGATTTGGAGAATATCAAGTAGGTTTAGGGTGGTTTTGGGGTGGATCTATGATTTTGGGGTTATTTTCTTCCAGTTTTGGGGGTCATCCTGTTCTTTTTTGGGGTGTTTTTGACGTGTTTTGTGGTCTCCGTTGGGTTTCCTTTGGTTTTCCATGGTTATCGTTGTGGAAAAGGGTAAATTGTGGGTTTTGGAGAACGTCAGGTATGTTTAGGGTGGTTTTGGGGTGGATCTACGGTTTTTGGGGTTTTCTTTCTTTTTTTAGGGGTTATCCCCTTCTTGTTTGGGGTGTTTTTGACTTGTTTTGTGGTCTCCGTTGGGTTTTGTTGGGTTCTCGTTGGTCGTTAAGGTAAATGGGAGTGGATTGTGGGTTTGGGAGAACATCAGGTAGGTTTAGGGTGGTTTTGTAGAGAAATTCATAGTTTTGTGTTTTTTTACTTCTGATCCAGTTTATTTTTGGGGTGTTTTTGACGTATTTTGGTTTCTCCGTTGGGTTTCGTTTGGTTTTCCATGGTCATCGTTGTGAAAAAGTGTAAATTGTGGGTTTTGGAGAACATCAGGTAGGTTTAGGGGGACTTTTGGTGTGGATCTATGGCTTTTGGTGTTTTCTTTCGTTTTTGGAGGTTATCCCCTTCCTTTTTGGGGTGTTTTTGACGTGTTTTGGGGTCTCCGTTGGGTTTCCTTTGGTTTTCCGTGGTCATCGTTGTGGAAAAGGTTAAATTGTGGGTTTTGGAGAACATCAGGTAGGTTTAGGGGGACTTTTGGTGTGGATCTATGGCTTTTGGTGTATTCTTCCGTTTTTGGAGGTGATCCTGATCTTTTTTTTTTTTTTTTTTTTTTTTTTTTTTTGACGTGTTTTGTGGTCTCCGTTGGGTTTCGTTGTGTTTTCCGTGGTCATCATGGTGGAAAATTGTAAATTGTGGGTTTGGGAGAACATCAGGTAGGTTTAGTGTGGTTCTGTTTTGGATCTACGGTTTTTGCGTTTTTTTGTATCCTTTTTTTGGTGTTATCCCGTTCTTGTTTGGGGTGTTTTTGACGTGTTTTGTGGTCTCCTTTGGGTTTCTTTGGGTTTTCCATGGTTAATGTTGTGGAAAAGAGTAAATTGTGGGTTTTTGGAGAACGTCAGGTAGGTTTAGGGTGGTTTTGGGGTGAATCTACGGTTTTTGGGGTTTTCTTTTTTTTTTTAGGGGTTATCCCGTTCCTGTTTGGGGTGTTTTTGACTTGTTTTGGGGTCTCCGTTGGGTTTTGTCTGGTTCTCGTTGGTCGTTAATGTAAATGGGTGTGGATTGTGGGTTTTGGAGAAGATCAGGTAGGTTTAGGGTGTTTTTGTAGAAAAATTCATAGTTTTGGGTTTTTTTACTTCTGATCCAGTTCTTTTTTGGGGTGTTTTTGACGTGTTTTGGTTTCTCCGTTGGGTTTCGTTTGGTTTTCCATGGTCATCGTTGTGAAAAAGAGTAAATTGTGGGTTTTGGAGAACATCAGGTAGGTTTAGTGGGGGTTTTGGGGTGGATCTATGGCTTTTAGAGTTTTCTTTCGTTTTAGGGGGTGATCCTGTTCTTTTTTGGGGTGCTTTTGACATGTTTTGGGGTCTCCTTTGGGTAGCGTTGTGTTTTCCGTGGTCATCATGGTGGAAAATTGTAAATTGTGGGTTTTGGAGAACATCAGGTAGGTTTAGGGTGGTTTTGGGGTGGATCTATGATTTTGGGGTTATTTTCTTCCAGTTTTGGGGGTCATCCCTTTCTTTTTTGGGATTGTTTTTGACGTGTTTTGGGTTCTCCGTTGGGCTTCCTTTGGATTTCCATGGTCATCCTTGTGGAAAAAAGTAAATTGTGGGTTTTGGAGAACGTCAGGTAGGTTTAGGGTGGTTTTGGGGTGGATCTACGGTTTTTTGGGTTTTCTTTCTTTTTTTTAGGGGTTATCCCCTTCTTGTTTGGGGTGTTTTTGACTTGTTTTGGGGTCTCTGTTGGGTTTTGTTGGGTTCTCGTTGGTCGTTAAGGTAAATGGGAGTGGATTGTGGGTTTTGGAGAAGATCAGGTGAGTTTAGGGTGGTTTTGTAGAGAAATTCATAGTGTTGTGTTTTTTTACTTCTGATCCAGTTCTTTTTTGGGGTGTTTTTGACGTGTTTTGGGGTCTCCGTTGGGTTTTGTTTGGTTTTCCATGGTCATCACGGTGAAAAAGAGTAAATTGTGGGTTTTGGAGAACATCAGGTAGGTTTAGTGGGGGTTTTGGGGTGGATCTATGGCTTTTAGAGTTTTCTTTTGTTTTAGGGGGTGATCCTGTTCTTTTTTGGAGTATTTTTGACATGTTTTGGTGTCTCTGTTTAGTTTTAGTTGGTTTGTTGTTGGTCATCATGGTGGAAAAGTGTAAATTGTGGGTTTTTGGAGAGCATTAGGTAGGTTTAGGGGGACTTTTGTGGCAGAGTCATGTTTTTTGGGGTTTCCTTCTGTTTCTTGGGGTGGTCCCGTTCTTTTTTGGGAAATTTTTGAGGTGTTTGGGCGTCTCCGTTGTGTTTTGTTGCGTTCTCGTTGGTCATCATGGTGTAAAATTGTAAATTGTGTGTTTTGGTGAACATCAGGTAGGTTTAGGGTTGTTTTGGGGTGGATCTATGGTATTTGGGGTTTTCTTTCGTTTTTTGTTTTGATCCTGTTCTTTTTTGGGTTGAATCTATTGTTTTGGGGGATTTCTTCTGTTTTTTAGGTTTTTTTTTTCTGTTTTTGGAGTGATCCCGTTCTTTTTTGGGGGTGTTTTTGACGTGTTTTGGGGTCTCCGTTGGGTTTTGTTGGGTTTCCATTGGGTTTTCTGGTGGTTGGGAGTGCATTGTACATTTAGGAGAACATCAGGTAGGTTTAAGGGTTATTTGTCGGTTAAATCACTTTTTTTCTTCTGATCCTGTTCACTTTTGGGGTGTTTTTGAGGTGCTTTGGTGTTTCCGTTGCGTTTCGTTGAGTTCCTAATGGGGTTTCTGTTGATTTGGAGTGGACTTTGGGATTTGAAGAACATCAGATAGGTTTAGGGGGACTTTTGGGGTGGATCTATTGTATTTGGGGTTTTCTTCTGTTTTTTTTGGGGTGATGCAGTTCTCTTTTGGGGTGTTTTTGACGTGTTTTGTGGTCTCCGTTGGGTTTCGTTTGGTTTTCCGTGGTCATCATGGTGGAAATGTGTAGATTGTGGGTTTTGGAGAACTTCAGGTAGTTTTAGGGGGACTTTTGTGGTGGATCTATGATATTTGGGGTTTTCTTCTGTTTTTAGGGGTTATCCCGTTCTTGTTTTGGCGTGTTTTTGACGTGTTTTGGGGTCTCCGTTGGGTTTCGTTGGGTTTTCCGTTGTCATCGTGGTAGATAAGTGTAGATTGTGGGTTTTGGAGAATATCAGGTAAGTTGAAGTTTTTTTGGGGTTTTAATCTATGGTTTTGGGGGATTTCTTCTCTTTTTTATGGTTTTCTTCTGTTTTTGGGGTGTTCCCGTTCTTTTCTGTTTTTTTTTTTTGACGTGTTTTGGGTTCTCCGTTGCATTTTGTTTTGATTGTGGGGTGGTTTTGAGGTGTTTTGGGTTCTTCATGGGTTTTCGTTGGGTTCTTGTTGGTCATGATGGTGAATGGGAGTGAAATGTGGGATTTGGAGAAGATCAGGTGAGTTTAGGCTGTTTTGGGGGGGAAATTCATAGGTTGTTTTTTTTTTTTTTTTTTTTTTTTTTTCTGATCCAGTTCTTTTTTGGGGTGTTTTTGACGTGTTTTGGGGTCTCCGTTGGGTTTCGTTGGGTTTTCCGTGGTCATCATGGTGGAAAAGTGTAAATTGTGGGTTTTGGAGAACTTCAGGTAGGTTTAGGGGACTTTTGGGGTGGATTCATGGTATTTGGGCTTTTCTTCTTTTTTTTTGGGTGATGCAGTTCCTTTTTTAGCGTGTTTTTGACATGTTTTGGGGTCTCCATTTGGTTTTAGTTGGGTTCTTGTTGGTCATCATGGTGGAAAAGTGTAAATTGTGGGTTTTTGGAGAGCATCAGGTAGGTTTAGGGGGACTTTTGGGGCAGAGTCATGTTTTTGGGGGTTTCCTTCTGTTTCTTGGTGTGGTCCCGTTGTTTTTTGGGAAATTTTTGAGGTGTTTGGGGGTCTCCGTTGTGTTTTGTTGCGTTCTCGTTGGTCATCATGGTGTAAAATTGTAAATTGTCGGTTTTGGAGAACATCAGGTAGGTTTAGTGGGATTTTTGGTGTGGATCTATGGGTTTTCGGGTTTTCTTTCTTTTTGGGGTTGAACCAGTTCTATTTTGGGGTGTTTTTGACGTGTTTTGGGGTCTCCGTTGGGTTTTGTTGGGTTTCCATTGGGTTTTCTGGTGGTTGGGAGTGCATTGTACATTTAGGAGAACATCAGGTAGGTTTAAGGGTTATTTGGCGGTTAAATCACGTTTTTTCCTTTGATCCTGTTCACTTTTGGGGTGTTTTTGATGTGTTTTGGTGTTTCCGTTGCGTTTCGTTGAGTTCCTAATGGGTTTTCTGGTGGTTGGGAGTGGACTTTGGGATTTGGAGAACATCAGGTAGGTTTAGCGGGACTTTTGGTGTGGATCTATGGCTTTTGGGGTTTTCTCTCGTTTTTTGTGTTGATCCTGTTATTTTTTGAGGTGTTTTTGATGTGTTTTGGGGTCTCTATTGGGTTTCGTTGGGTTTTCCATGGTCATCGTGTTGGAAAAGTGTAGATTGTGGGTTTTGGAGAACTTCCGGTACGTTTAGGGAGTCTTTTGGGGTGGATTCATGGTATATGGGGTTTTCTTCTGTTTTTTTGGGTGATGCAGTTCTTTTTTGGGGTGTTTTTGACGTGTTTTGTGGTCTCCATCGGGTTTTGTTGTGTTTTCCGCGGTCATGGTGGTGTAAAATTGTAAATTGTGGGTTTTGGAGAACATCAGGTAGGTTTAGGGTTGTTTTAGGGTGTATCCATGGTTTTGGGGGATTTTCTTTCATTTTGGGGGGTGATCCCGTTCTTGTTTGGGGTGTTTTTGACTTGTTTTCGGGTCTCCATTTGGTTTCGTTGGGTTTTCCGTGGTCATCATTGTGGAAAAGTGTAGATTGTGGGTTTTGGAGAACTTCAGGTAGGTTTAGGGGACTTTTGGGGTGGATTCATGGTATTTGGGCTTTCCTTCTCTTTTTTGTGTGATGCAGTTCTTTTTTGGGGTGTTTTTGACGTGTTTTGTGGTCTCCATTGTGTTTCGTTGGGTTTTCCGTGGTCATCATGGAGGAAGAGGTTAAATTGTGGGTTTTGGAGAACATCAGGTAGGTTTAGGGTGTTTTTTGGGTGGATCCATGGTTTTTGGGAATTTTCTTTCGTTTTGGGGGGTGATCCCGTTCTTGTTTGTGGTGTTTTTGACTTGTTTTGGGGTCTCCATTGGGTTTCGTTGGGTTTTCCGTGGTCATCATGGTGGAAAAGTGTAAATTGTGGGTTTTGGAGAACATCAGGTAGGTTTAGGGGGACTTTTGGGGTGGATCTATGGCTTTTGGGGTTTTCTTTTGTTTTTTTTGTGTTGATCCCGTTTTTGTTTGGGGTGTTTTTGACGTTGTTTGTGGTCTCCGTTGGGTTTCGTTGGGTTTTCCGTTGTCATCGTGGTGGAAAAGTGTAGATTGTGGGTTTTGGAGAACTTCAGGTAGTTTAGTGGGACTTTGGGGATGGATCTATGGTATTTGGGGTTTTCTTCTGTTTTTTGGGTTTATGCAGTTCTTTTTTGGGGTGTTTTTGACGTGTTTTGGGGTCTCCGTTTGGTTTTAGTTGGGTTTTCAGTTGTCATCGTGGTGGAAATGTGTCGATTGCGGGTTTTGGAGAACTTCAGGTAGGTTTAGGGGACTTTTGGGGTGGATTCAAGGTATTTGGGCTTTTCTTCTGTTTTTTTTTGGGTGAAGCAGTTTTTTTTTGGCGTGTTTTTGACGTGTTTTGGGGTCTCCGTTGGGTTTTAGTTGGGTTCTTGTTGGTCATCATGGTGGAAAAGTGTAAATTGTTGTTTTTTGGAGAACATCAGGTAGGTTTAGGGGGACTTTTGGGGCAGAGTCATGTTTTTTGGGGTTTCCTTCTGTTTCTTGGGGTGGTCCCGTTGTTTTTTGGGAAATTTTTGAGGTGTTTGGGGGTCTCCGTTGTGTTTTGTTGCGTTCTCGTTGGTCATCATGGTGTAAAATTGTAAATTGTGTGTTTTGGTGAACATCAGGTAGGTTTAGGGTTGTTTTGGGGTGGATCTATGGTATTTGGGGTTTTCTTTCGTTTTTTTTTTGTGGTGATCCTGTTCTTTTTTGGGTTGAATCTATGGTTTTGGGGGATTTCTTCTGTTTTTTATGGTTTTCTTCCGTTTTTTTGGGGGTGATGCAGTTCTTTTTTGGGGTGTTTTTGACGTGTTTTGGGGTCTCCATTGGGTTTCGTTGGGTTTTCTGTGGTCATCATGGAGGAACATGTTAAATTGTGGGTTTTGGAGAACATCAGGTAGGTTTACTGTGGTTTTGGGGTGGATCCATGGTTTTGGGGGATTTTCTTTCGTTTTTGGGGGTGATCCCGTTCTTGTTTGGGGTGTTTTTGACATGTTTTGGGGTCTCCGTTGGGTTTCGTTGGTTTTTCCGTGGTCATCATGGTGGAGGAAAATTGTAGATTGTGGGTTTTGGAGAACTTCAGGTAGGTTTAGGGGACTTTTGGGGTGGATTCACGCTATTTGGTCTTTTCTTCTGTTTTTTTGGGTGATGCAGTTCTTTTTTGGGCTGTTTTTGACATGTTTTGTGGTCTCCGTTGTGTTTTGCTCGGTTTTCCATTGTCATGGTAGTGGAAAAGTGAAGGTTGTGGGTTTTGGAGAACATCAGGTAGGTTTAGGGGGACTTTTGGGGCAGAGTCATGTTTTTGGGGGTTTCCTTCTGTTTCTTGGGGTGGTCCCGTTGTTTTTTGGGAAATTTTTGAGGTGTTTGGGGTTCTCCGTTGTGTTTTGTTGCGTTCTCTTTGGTCATCATGGTGTAAAATTGTAAATTGTGGGTTTTGGAGAACATCAGGTAGGTTTAGAGTGGTTTGGGGGTGGATCCATGGTTTTGGGGGATTTTCTTCCAGTTTTGGGGGTGATGCCGTTCTTGTTTGGGGTGATTTTGACGTGTTTTGGGGTCTCCGTTGGGTTTCTTTGGGTTTTCTGTGGTCGTGGTGGTGGAAAATTGTAAATTGCGGGTTTTGGAGAACTTCAGGTAGGTTTACGGTGTTTTTGGGGTGGATCTATGGTATTTGGGGATTTTGCTCCTGTTTTGGGTGTGATCCCGTTCTTTTTTGGGGTGTTTTTGAAGTTTTTTGGGGTCTCCATTGGGATTTAGTTGGCTTCTCGTTGGTCATCATGGTGGAAAATTGTAAATTGTGGATTTTGGAGAACATCAGGTAGGTTTAGGGGAATTTTTGGTGTGGATCTATGTTTTTTGGTTTTTTCTTTCTTTTTGGGGTTGAACCAGTTCTTTTTTGGGGTGTTTTTGACATTTTTGGCTTCTCCGTTGGATTTTGTTGGGTTCTCGTTGGTCGTTAAGTTAAATGGGAGTGGATTGTGGGTTTTGAAGAAGATCAAGTAAGTTTAGGGTGGTTTTGGGAGGAAATTCATAGTTTTGGTTTTTTTTTTTTCTTCTGATCCAGTTATTTTGTTGTGGTTTTGACGTGTTTTGGGGTTTCCGTTGGGTTTTGTTGGATTTCCATCGGGTTTTCTGGTGGTTGGGAATGGATTGTACATTTAGGAGAACATCAGGTAGGTTTAAGGATTATTTGGGGGTTAAATCACGTTTTTTCTTCTGATCCTGTTCGCTTATGGGTTTTTTTTGTGGTGTTTTGGTGTTTCCGTTGCGTTTCGTTGAGTTCCTAATGGGTTTTCTGGTGGTTGGGTGTGGACTTTGGTATTTGGAGAACATCAGGTAGGTTTAGGGTGGTTTGGGGGTGGATCCATGGTTTTTGGGGATTTTCTTCCAGTTTTGGGTGTGATCCCGTTCTTGTTTGGGGTGTTTTTGACGTGTTTTGGGGTCTCCGTTGGGTTTTGCTGTGTTTTCCGTGGTCATGGTTGTGGAAAAGCGTAAATTGTGGGTTTTGGAGAACCTCGGGTATGTTTAGAGTTCTTTTGCGGTGGATCTATGGTTTTGGGGGATTTTCTTCCAGTTTTGGGTGTGATCCTGTTCTTTTTCGTGGTGTTTTTCACGTTTTTTTGGGGTGTCCGATGGGTTTCGTTGGGTTTTCCATGGTCATCATGCTGGAAAAGTGTAAATTGTGGGTTTTGGAGAACATCGGGTAGGTTAAGGATGGGTTTGGATTGGATCTATGGTATTTGGGGATTTCTTCTGTTTTCTGGAGGTGTTCCTGTTCTTTTTTGGGGGTTTTATTGACATAGTTTGGGGTCACCGTTTGGTTTCGTTGGTTTTCCTTTGTCATCCTGGTGGAAAATTGTAGATTGTGGGTTTTGGAGAACTTCATGTAGGTTTAGGGGGACTTTTGGGGTGGATTCAAGGTATTTGGGTTTTTCTTCTGTTTTTTGGTGTGATCCCGTTCTTGTTTTGGGGTGTTTTTGACGTGTTTTGGGGTCTCCGTTGGGTTTTAGTTGGGTTCTTGTTGGTCATCATGTTGGAAATTGGTAAATTGTGGATTTTGGAGAACATAGGTGAGTTTAACGTTTTTTTTTGGTGGTGAATCTATGGTTTTGGGGGATTTCTTCTTTTTTTTTAGTGTTTTCTTCTGGTTTTGGGGCAGTCCCCTTTTTTTGGGGGGGATGTTCTTGACCTGTTTTGGGGTCTCCGTTGGGTTTTGTTCGGTTCTTGTTGGTCATTATGTTAAATAGGAGTGGATTGTGGGTTTTGGAGAACATCAGGTAGGTTTAAGATTTTTTTGGGGGTTAAATCACGTTTTTTCTTCTGATCCGGTTCGCTTTTGGGGTGATTTTTTAACGTGTTTTGTGGTTTTCGTTGTGCTTCGTGGAGTTCCTAATGGTTTTTATGGTGGTTGGGAGTGGACTTTAAGTTTTGGAGAACATCAGGTATGTTTAGGGTGGTTTTGTATTGGATCCGTGCTTTTTGGGGTTTTCTTTCATTTTGGGGGGTGATCACGTTCTTGTTTGGGGTGTTTTTGACATGTTTTGGGGTCTCCGTTGGGTTTCATTAGGTTTTCCGTTGTCATTATGGTGGAAAAGTGTAAATTGTGGGTTTTGTAGAACATGAGGTAGGTTTAGGGGGACTTTTGGGGTGGATTCATGGTATTTGGGGTTTTCTTCTGTTTTTTTGGGGGGGTGATCCTGTTCTTTTTTGGGGTGTTTTTGACGTGTTTTGGGGTCTCAGTTTGGTTTTGTTGGGTTTTCCGTGGTCATCATGGTGGAAAAGGATAAATTGTGTGTTTTGGAGAACATCAGGTAGGTTTAGGGGGACTTTTGGGGTGGATTCATGGTATTTGGGGTTTTCTTCTGTTTTTTGGGTTGATTCCGTTCTTGTTTGGGTTGTTTTTGACGTGTTTTGTGGTCTCTGTTGTGTTTCGTTGGGTTTTCCGTGGTCATCATGGTGGAAAAGTGTAAATTCTAAGTTTTAGAGAACATCGGGTACTTTTAGGGTCTTTTTGGGGTGGATCTGTGGTTTTGGGGGATTTTCTTCCAGTTTTGGTGTGATGCAGTTCTTTTTTGGGGTGTTTCTGACGTGCTTTGGGGTCTCCGTTGGGTTTTATTTGGGTTCTTGTTGGTCATCATGGTGGAAAAGTTTAAAATGTGGGTTTTGGAGAATATCATGTAGGTTTAGGGTGTTTTTGGGGTGGATCTATGGTTTTGGGGTTTTCTTCTGTTTTTGGTGGTTATCCCGGACTTGTTTGGGGTGTTTTTGACATGTTTTGATGTCTCTGTTGGGTTTTCTTGGGTTTCCATTGGGTTTTCTGGTGGTTGGGAGTGGATTGTACATTTAGGAGAACGTCATTTAGGTTTAAGTTTTTTTTGGTGTTAAATCACGTTTTTTCTTCTTATCCGGTTCGCTTTTGGGGTGTTTTTGACGTGTTTTGGTGTTTCCGTTGCGTTTCGTGTAGTTTTGACAAATTGACAAGTCCTTGAAGTCCCTTTTGATTGCTCACAGGCTATGCGTTGCCACTCCTTCTCCTCCCAGATATAGGACGAGCAATCGGTAATAGTCTGACGGTTTAACCAAGCTGGGAAGCCTCCTTGTGATGTCCTAACCCAGGCCCCAGGAAGGCAGCAGATTTCCCTTAGAGGAGGGTCCCTTCTACATATTGGACCCTCTGTTCCGCTGATTGATAAATCACCCACAACTGAAACTCACCTTTTCTTCCTGCTGCCTGTGGTCACTATACGGGGGTTTGGCTTTTCCAACCCTGCCAATATCTCTGGTGGAGAGGGATTGTAGCCTTTTCCATCCATCGATTGCCTTTCGGCCTCCAGGGCCTTATACCTGTTGCGCAGGTCTACCTGATAGTGTGATATGGGTGAGATTTTGGTAAAATTGCAAACACAAACATTAGAGTGATTACTGGTACCTACCACAGCATTATCTACGACTATAGAATCACAATGACTTCTCATGCAAACACAACCTTTCCCAATATATAGAAGTACAGTTTCAAGGGTTTCATTAGGATGTATCTCAAAGTGGCAAATATTTTGCTCAGTCTCAAGACAAATGTCCTGGGATCCCAGCGTGTTACTTTCACAGATGGAACCTTTTTGTTCACACACAATATATGCATTTACATCAATTGTTTGCCACTTTCCTCCCTTTTGATGGGCCCATACTTTATGCCCTTTAGGATAAAGTATAGTTCCATTATGAATGAGTCCTAATGCAATGATTGGCTATACATTGTATACGGTGGCATTACTTATAGTAAGTATAAAGGCAACAATTTGATCATTTTCTGCATAAAGGGTAAAGTTGACTAATTGCCACCATGCTTGAAAATCTTTTTCAAATTCTGAAGCATTATCCCAAATAAATTTTCGAATTTCAGTGGGCAAAGTTCCTCCTTCACCCTCTCTAATAATAGCTGCTGCTACAGATTGTATACATAACTGCGTTTGGATACAGCTCCAAGCAAGGGAGGTATTGCCTTACCTTTTTCCAAGGGCATGTACAATTAATTGATGATATAGAAGACATTCCTTTGCTAAAGACAATAAAGATGATTTTTATTGGATGGTCTAGATACTATAGTCAGAAACAAAACCTACCCCTAACCTAAAACTAACCCAGCCCTAACCCTAACCCTAAACCTAACGGCTGCCCGCGGATCTAAACCTAACGCTCAAACCCTAACCCTAACCCTAAACCTAACCCTAACCTAAACCTACCCGGAACACTAACGCTAAACCTAACCCTAACACTTACCCTAAACCTAACCCTAACATAACACTAACCCTAACCCTAAACCTAATCATAACGGCTGAGAGCAAATCTAACACTAAACCTCTAACCATAACCCCAACCCTATCCCTAAACCTAACATAACACTAACCCTAACACTAACCAGAACCCAAACCCGAAAACAAACCCTAACAATAACCATAACCCTAAACCTAACCCTAATCCTAACCCAACCTTAATCGTAATCCTAACCGTAACCCTAACCCTAACCGTAAAAGAACCCTAACTCTAACCATAACGCTAACCCTAATCCTAACCCTAACACTAACTCTACCCCTAACCCTAACCCTAACGGCTGACCGCAGATTTAAGCCTAACAATCAAAACCTAACTCTAAGTCGATCCCTAACCCTAACCCTGATCCCAAAAGAACCCTAAACCTTAACATAACACTAACCCTAACAATAACACTAATCCTAACCGTAACCCTAACCTAATCCTAACCATAACCTACCACTAACCCTAATCCTAAACCTAACCCTAACCCTAACACTAACCTAACCTTAACCCTAAACCTAACCTAAATGTAACCCTAACCCTAACACTAAACCTAACACTAACCCTAAACCGAACGCTAACCGTAAACCTAACCCTACCCTAATGTAACCCAAACCCTAACCCTAACATAACCCTAACCCTAACCCTAACAAAACGCTAACCGTAACCCTAACAATAACCCTAACCCTAACCCTAACAAACCCTTAACCCTAACCCTAAACCTATACCTAAGCCTAACGCTAATGCTAACCCTAACCCTAACGCTAACCCTAACTCTAACCCTAACCCTAACCATAAACCTAACCTTAACCCTTACAGAACCTTAACTCTAACCCAAATCCTAACCCTAACCACAACACTAACCATAACACTAACCTAACCCAAAACTTGACCCTAACCCTAAACATGACACTAATCCTAAACCTAACCCTAAACCTAAGCTTAACCATAATCCTAAACCTAACCCTAACACTAACCCTAACCCTAACCGTAAACCTAACCCTAACAGAACACTAAACCTAACCCTGAAATTAACCCTAAACATAACGGTAAACATAACCCTAACCCAAACCTGAAACATAACAGAACCCTGACCCTAACGGTAAGCCAAACAGTATCCCTAACCCTAACCGTAACCCTAACCCTAAACTTAACCCTAAACCTAATCCTAACCCTAACCCTATCCCTAACGCTAACCCAAACGCTAAACCTAACCCTAATCCTATCCTTAACACTAACACTAACCCTAACCCTAACCCTAACCGTAACCCTACCCCTAACCCTAAACATAACCCTTAACCCTAACCCTAACCCTAACAGAAACATAACCCTAAACGTAACCCTAATCGTATCCCTAACCCTAACCACAACCCTAACCCTAACCCTAAAATTAATACTAACCCTACCCCTAATCCTAACCCTAACCCTAAACCTAATACTAACCCTAACCCTTACCCTAACCCTAACCCTAACCCTGACAGTAATCCCAACAGAACCCTTACCCTTGCCATAACGCTACACCCTAACCTTAACCCTAAACCTTACCCTAACTCTAACCCTAACACTAACGCTAACCATAACTCAATCCTAATCCTACTCCTAACCCTAACCCTAACCCTAACGCTAACCTAACCCTACCCATAACCCTACCATAACCTAAACTAACATAAACTAACCCTAATCCTAACATAACACTAACCGTAAACCTAACTGTAACCCTAAACTTAACCCTAACAAAACCCTAACCCTAACCCTAACACTATAGCTAAGCAATAAAGCTAATGCTAACCCTAACCCTAACGCTAAAACTAACCCTAACCCTAACGCTATCCCTAACTGAACCCTAACCCTAACCCTAACAGAACCCTAAACTCTAACTCTAATCATAAAAATAACCATAACCCTAACCCTAACACTAACCTAAACCTAAACCTAAACCTAACGCTAACCCTAACCCTAACCCTAACCCTAACCCTAACCCTAACCCTAACCCTAACCATTTCCCTAATCCTAACCCTAACCCTAAACCTAAGTTTAACTGTAATCTTAAACCTAAACCTAACGCTAACCCTAACCCTAACTCTAATCCTAAACCTAACGCTAACTGAACACTAACCCTAACCCTAACCATCACCCTAACCGTAACCCTAACACTAGCCGTAACCCTAAACTTAACGGTAACCATAACCCTAACCCTAACCCTGAAGATAACCCAACCCTAACCCTAAACCAAACCCTAACATTAACCCTAACCCAAATATTACCCTAACCCTAACACTAACCGTAACCCCAACCGTAACCCTAACCCTAACCCTAAACCTAACCCTAACCATAACCTAACCCTAACCCTAATCCTAACCCTAACCCTAACCCTAACGCTAACCTACCCCTAACCCTACCGTAACCTAACGCTAAACCTAACCCTAACCCTAACCGTTACCCTAACCCTAACCCTAAACCTAACCCTAACCCTAACCCTAACCGTAACCCTACCCTAATCCTAACCCTAACCCTAACCCTAACGCTAACCCAAACGCTAAACATAACCCTAATCCTATCCTTAACCCTAACACTAACACTAACTTTAACCCTAACCGTAACCCTAACCCTAACCCTAAACATAACACTTAACCCTAACCCTAACCCTAACCCTAACCCTACCCCTAACCCTAACCCTAACCCTAAACCTAACCGTAACAGAAATCTAAACCTAAACGTAAACCTAACCGTATCACTAACACTAACCGTAACCCTAACCCTAACAAAACCCTAACCCTAAACCTAAAATTATACCTAAGACTAATGATAATGCTAACCGTAACCCTAACGCTAAACTTAACACTAACCCTAACGCTAAACTTAAACCTAACCCTAACCCTAACCCTAACCCTAACCATAACCCTAAACTTAACCCTAAAAAAATCCAAAACCTATCCCTAAACCTGACCCTAAACATAAACCTAAACCTAATACTAATGCTAACCGTAACCCTAAAACCTAACCCTAACAAAACCCTAACAATAAACCTAACCTTAACCCTAACCCTAAACCTAAACCTAACAGTAAAAATAACCCTAACCGTTAACATAACCCAACACTAACCCTAGACCTAACGCTAAATCTAACCCTAACCCTAACCTAACCGTAACCCTAACCCTAAACATAAAAGAACACTAAACCTAACCCTAACCGAAACCTAACCCTAAACCTAACCGTAACCGTAACCCTAACCATAACCCTAATCCTTACCTAACCCTAACCCTAACCCTTAACCTAACCCTAACCCTAACCCTGACCCTAAACCTAACCATAATCCTAACCCTAACCCTAACACTAACATAAACCTAACCCTAATCCTAAGACTGAACCTAAACCTAACCCTAAGCTTAAGGCTAACCCTAACCCTAACCCTAACCCTAACCGTAACCCTAACCCTAACCGTACCTGAACCCTAACCCTAACCCTAACCCTAACCCTAAGCCTAAATCTAACCCCAAACCTAACATAAACCTAACCTTAAGTCTCAACCTAAACCTAACCATAACCCTAACCCTAAACCTAACACTTCCCCTAAACCTAAACCTAAACCTAACCATAAACCTAACCCTAACCCTAACCCTAATCCTAACCCTAAACCTAATATAACCCTAACCCCAATCCTAAACCTAAACCTAATCCTAATCCTAAGCCTAACGCTAAACCTAA